>NC_057810.1:38570092-38832076 GCF_018294505.1 Triticum aestivum
GACGCATACTCCGGCTACCATCAAATCAAGATGGCGGAAGCAGACCAAGCCGCAACGGCATTCATCACTCCATATGGACCATTCTGCTTCAACACGATGCCCTTCGGACTTAAAAACGCCGGCGCAACATATCAGCGCATGATTCAAACATGTCTGGCCACCCAGATCGGCAAAACAGTAGAGGCATACGTAGACGACGTAGTCGTCAAAACCAAACACGTCGAAACTCTAGTAGACGACTTGAGGCTCACATTCGACAACCTCAGAGCATATGACATCAAGCTGAATCCGGAAAAATGCGTTTTCGGCATACCAGCTGGAAAGCTACTGGGCTTCATCATATCCGGTAGAGGAATTGAAGCAAACCCAGCCAAGATCCGAGCTCTGTCACAGCTAGATATCCCAAAAGACCTCAAGCAAATACAAAAATTGACTGGATGCGTGGCGGCTCTAAGCCGCTTTATCTCCCGTCTAGGAGAAAAGGCATTGCCCCTCTATCGCCTCCTTAGGCACACCGAACACTTCGAGTGGACGGATGCTGCCACTGCCGGACTCAAAGAAAAAAAGGCCATATTGGCAACAAATCCGGTCCTGGCTGCGCCCAACCTGGGCGAACCAATGTTGTTATACATCGCAGCAACGCATCAAGTTGTAAGCGCGGTACTCATCGTCGAACGAGAGACAGAAGGGCATAAATTCCCTGTTCAAAAACCAGTATACTACGTATCCACTGTGTTAACCCCCTGCAAGTCCCGTTACCCGCACTATCAGAAGATAGCGTATGCGGTGTTCATGGCATCCCAGAAGCTCTGACACTACTTTCAAGAGTGTTCGATAATAGTGGCCTATGAAGTACCACTTAACGACATTATAAACAACCGCGATGCGACGGGCAGGATTGCAAAATGGGCCATTGAGCTCTTACCATTCGATATAACTTACAAACCTCGACGAGCTATAATGTCACAAGTTTGGACCGAAGCCGAACTCCCTAAAGAGTACGGCGCATACTCCAATTGGATTATGCACTTCGACGGCTCTAAAATGTTGGCCGGATTGGGGGCTGGCGTCGTATTGACGTCCCCGACTGGGGACACAGTCCAATACATAATTCAGATAATGTACACGGACTCCATCAACGCAGCTGAATACGAGGCCCTTTTACATGGTCTCCGGATGGCAATCTCCATGGGCATTCAACGCCTAGAGGTGCGCGGGGATTCAAACCTCGCAATATCCGAAATAAATGGAGACTTTGACGCCAAGGATCCGAAAATGGCAGCATATCGCAATGCTGTCCTAAAAATGTCAGCCCGGTTTGAAGGACTTGAATTCCATCACGTAGCCCGAGATAATAACCAAGCAGCCGACGTACTGGCACGCATAGGCGCAACACGCGACGCTGTCCCTCCTAACATCTTCTTGGAATGGCTCTTCAAGCCATCTGTACTATGGGAAGAGGAGTCCGGAAATAACAAACCGGAACAAGCCGCACCAACCGGCGATTCAGCTGATGACATAACACTTTCAGCCCACGACATAATGGCATTAATTGCCCCGTGGACAGAACCATTCCTCGCCTACATGCTTAGGCAGGAGCTTCCCGAAGACCAAAATGAGGCCCGCTGCATTGTCCGGCGATCTAAAGCCTACAAGGTCTATGAGGGAGAACTTTATAAGAAAAGCACAACCGGAGTCCTTCAAAGGTGTATCTCCGAAGAGGAAGGGCGAAACCTCCTGGCTGAAATTCATGCCGGACTAGGCGGACACCACGCCGCAGCTCGGGCCCTTGTAGGAAAGGCATTCCGTACAGGATTTTATTGGCCGACGGCCCGAGCAGAAGCTCAGGACTTAGTCCAACGATGCGTCGGTTGTCAGCTCTTTGCTAATCAGAGCCATATGCCACCCACCGCCCACAAAACTATACCCATAACCTGGCCGTTCGCGGTCTGGGGGCTTGACATGGTTGGACCCCTTAAAGGAGGAACCCACAAGCAAAGGTACCTATTGGTCATGGTGGACAAATTCACAAAATGGATAGAGGCCAAGCCAGTCAAAACGGCAGAGTCCGGACCAGTGATAGACTTTATCTCCGGGGTAGTACACCGTTTTGGTGTCCCCCACAGCATCATCACCGATAACGACACGAACTTTACGGCCGACAGGTTAAATCAATGTGCAAAAATATGGGCATTAAGCTCGATTACGCTTCAGTCTATCATCCTCAAACCAACGGTCAAGTGGAACAAGCAAATGGTCTAATAATGAGCGGCATTAAACCCAGACTAGTGCGGTCACTCACGAAATCTGACACGCACTGGGTAGAGGAGCTCGACTCCATACTCTGGGGGCTGCGGACAACGCCCAACCGTACTACCGAATTCACACCATTTTTTATGGTATACGGCGCAGAGGCAGTCCTGCCCTGCGACATCATTCATGACTCACCTCGAGTGCGCATGTACGAAGAAAGAGAAGCCGAGCTGGATCGGCAGGACAGCTTGGATGCATTGGAGGAAGAACGCGACATCGCCAAGGCTCGTTCTGCATTCTATCAGTAGCAGGCTCGAAGATATCAAAGCAGAGAAGTACGGGCCAAGACTTACAACGTTGGCGAACTAGTTCTACGCCTGCCGGACAAGAAAAAGGACAAGCTCAAGCCCAAATGGGAGGGCCCCTTCATTATCGATCATGTCCTGACCGGCGGAGCGTACCGCCTACGAAATGCGTCGGACAACCGACTCGAGCCGAACCCATGGAACGCAGCCCACCTCCAAAGATTCTATGCCTAGCGCCGGAATAAGAGTTCGTCCCCTTCCCCCGTTCAAATTTTTACACTTCAGCTATCTTTTGTTTCTCTTTCTTCTCTTAACCCTTTTACTAAAAAGCCCTTAAGGGCCTACTTGCGCATTGTTCGCATAACACTTGATGTGCCATCCGCACTCATTATACCTGGGGGCTTCTTTTCCAGAAGCTCAATTATAAGGGCTTCATGCCCAGCACATGTGTCAAGCTTCCACATGTACCTTTTACTCAGCATTATATGCATCGATATGACTTAAGTTTTGGCCAAGCTGGGTTGGCTGGCTCCTGTGCTTACCCCTATGTTCCAGATTGTTCGGCTAGGAGGTAAAGGGAGCACCTCTGCGATTGTTACTGCCGGGTCAGCCGGATGTGTACCTCAGACCGGGTGAAGCCGAAAGCTAGCGTTCTTAAGGGAATATTCGGTCGGTGACTTGAAAGATGATTTCTTACCTAATTATTTATCTGCCCCCAGATGTTTTTCTGCTTTTTTCGCAGTCCGGACATGCACTTTAGGGCATGCCTCCCCCAGAGGAAAGGAACCCTTAATGGAACTATTCTCCCTGGAAGATGTTTCTTACTAACCATGTAATATAACATAACTAGTTGGGTACTTGTCTGATAAAGCACTAATGACCCCTACGCCTGGTCTCCATGCATACCTCGGTTGTTTCATAGCCGAGAAAGTATTCGGACACACTCCAGACTCTAGGGTCCCGAGGTCGAAGCGAAAAGGTCGGCAAAGACAAACGATCTACAGTCCGGCTAGAAGGCATTTTACATGTCATTTTATAATACATTGTCAAATCGACTAACTGTATTCTTCCTCAATCCCGTCTAACAGGCTGTCTAATTTACAGTCCTGTTGGGAAAATTTAGCGGCCAACTCTACTTGGCCGTATACTAAACTCAGAGGGATCTCCTTCCCATCAGGCCCCACAGGTCCGACCTCGGCCATGTGGTTGGGATCCGCCTTCTTGTACCGCGTCTTCACCATGGCCTAGGCCTCCCTGGCACCCTGGCGGCAGGCTGAACTCTTCCATAAATATAAGCGCTGCCGCACTCCCTGAAGCTTCTCTGCAAGCTCCCCAAGGCCCTCGGGTAGGGAGAAGGCTGGCCATAAAGCCTGGATGACGCCGCTCATTGCCTGCAGAACTCGGTCGATCAGTTGCAACAATTCGGGAAGTTGATCACCCATTGATACGGGCATCTCCTCCGCAGGGCGACCTGTGAGTATACCTACAGACATATTTTGTCAATGGACTTCCTCGCCGAACTCTTCATTTCAAAGGAATTCGCTTAAGCACTTACTATAGATGCCGCGACGAAGCCACTGATTCTCCTTAACGGAGCCAGACAGCTCGGCCCGAACGCCTTTCAGCTCTTCTCCAAGCTGGGCATGGGTATCCTGGAGCTTGTTCCTTTCATGCTGCACCTTATGCAGCACCCTCTCGCCGGCCTTTAGCTGGCGCAGAAGTTCTTGCCTGTCCGGATCTTGCCCGGCAGCACCTGCAACGTCATTTTTTAGACTTGCGCACAGGCCAAACTCTACTTATCTTTCTAAAATAATGCGTTACCAGGAGAGGTCCCTGTGTTTCCTCCTGCGGCAGCGAGTGCGGCCTCAAGTTGGGCCTTGCACTCTTGCAGCTCCTGAGACAGTTGGGTATTCTTCTCGGTAAGATCCTACGTTTCATATGATCCTTAAATCAGTTAATATAACTACTTTAAGTCTCGGGGGCTACTGGCATATATAACTATTAAATTCTCTTACCCGTATGTCTTTTACATACTGCTCCGTGGCTCTGGTAAAACCATCTTGAGCAGCACGAAGGTGCGCGTCCCCCGCGTTAAAGGCATTCAACGCCTCGGGGGAGAAGCATGCGTCACGAAATACTGTTTGGTGGCGCCTATGGTTCATGGCGTTCTCCACCTTAGACTTGGTGGCGGATAGTCTGTTGGCATCCTCCGTCGGAGGAGTGTCCGGCTCGGGCCTTGCGCTCGCCTCCCCCTCCAGGCCAGGCGCTGGAGCTTAGCTGGTAGAGGTTGGATTGGCAACCTCCGCGCCCGCAGTCCGGCAGGCGCTTTTTCTCCTACAAAAGTCATTAGCACTCAAACGCTTCCTAGGAACGTTGCTCCAAATAATGAATTGTGAGCTATACCTTTGCGGCGACGTTTCAGTCCGCGCCGCGCTCCTCTTCCGCCTACTGGTCCGGACTGGCCTTTGTTGGTCAGCCGCCGCGGGCTCGGCTTCCCGCCCTAGAGGCGCCTCCTGCACAGCGCCATCGTGTACGGTGGTCAGAAATAAGCAAGGAAGGAATGACGGTGTCAGGACTTCGGTCACAATCACCTGGGAAGCCGGATATAGTCCGGGTAGTCGGCCGTAATGGCGACTAAAGCATTATCCATCTGAGCTGGTGGAACACCCCGTCGATTAGCTCCACCTTTATGTCCGGATCCTCTTGGGAGGCCGGATCCCAGGATCTCTCTGGATCCTCGGGTTGCGGAGCTGGACTTAGCATGTCCTCCACGATCCGACGCAGCTCCTGCGTCGAAAGAAGAACACAATATAAGAAACTTAAGTGTCAAAAGCATGGGTTGGACACGCGGAGTGTTTGGTTACCCAAGGACGGGGATTATTCATGGAGAACCCATTTAACGGGTTCGTCCGAAGGAAATCCTCCTTCTCCCCCTTATACAGGCCGGACAGGATCTTCACCAGGTCTTCGGCCGAATCTGGCCCTTTGCGGCCATAACGGGTGGCATCGTCCTCCCCGTTGAAATCCCACATGGGGTGGCCCCTGTATTGTAGTGGCTGCACCCCCCGTGTAATGCATGTTGCCATGACTCCAATCATGGTCAACCCGGAATGGGCCAGTAACCTTATCCGGCCCATCAAATAATGGACGCTCTTATCTTCCTCCAGTTAGGGGCTCCGCGGACGCCAACTAAGGCGTTTCTTCAGAGGAGCATTGCTGAACTCCGGGAGGCCGATCCGAACAGGGTCTGGCAGCAGAGCGTCTTCTATATAAAACCATTCCGAAGGCCAGTCTTCGGACACCTTCTTAGGGATTCCGGATGGATATCCGGTCCCGGCAATGCGCCATATTTCGGCGCCGCCCACTTCATATATGGACCCCTCGTGAGAGCGGGGTACAAGGCAGAACAACCTCTTCCACAGCGCGAAATGGGGCTCGACGCCCAGGAATAGCTCGCAAAGAGCTACGTAACCCGCAATATGCAGGATCGAGGCGGGCGTGAGGTGATGAAGCTGGAGTCCGTAGAACTCCAGGAGCCCGCGGAGGAACGGATGTACATGAAATCCGAGTCCCCTTATCAGATAGGGGACGAAGCATACCCGCTCCCCTTTGTTGGGACTTGGGGTAGTGAGGGAGTCCCGGATTAGGGGGTGTCCGGATAGCCGGACTACCATCATCGGCCGAACTATCATCGGCCGGACTATCATCATCGACCGGACTCCAAGACTATGAAGATACAAGATTGAAGACTTCGTCCCATGTCCGGAGGGGACTTTCCTTGGCGTGGAAGGCAAGCTTGGTGATACGGATATGTAGATCTCCTACCATTGTAACCGAGTCTATGTAACCCTAGCCCTCTTCAGTGTCTATATAAACCGGATGGCTTTAGTCCGTAGGACACAACAACCCTTACAATCATACCATAGGCTAGCTTCTAGGGTTTAGCCTCCTTGATCTCGTGGTAGATCCACTCTTGTAACATCCACAATATCAATATCAATCAAGCAGCACGTAGGGTTTTACCTCCATCAAGAGGGCCCGAACCTGGGTAAAACATCGTGTCCCTTGTCTCCTGTTACCATCCGCCTAGACGCACAGTTCGGGACCCCCCACCGGAGATCCGCCGGTTTTGACACCGACAGGTAGCCTCCGCTTGCTTCCCACCTTTGTAGGTGGCCAGCCCGGCTCGAACCGGAACCATGAAGGCCGGTGGGAGATATCCCCCCGCTTGGAGCTTCACCAGCTCGTTGTGCGGAACAGAGCATCTCCTCGAATCTCCTGGCAAAGGGCTGGGAGCGCGAGAAGGGGAGCCGTGTTGACGGTCCATGATGGAATGGATTCTTGGTCGAAAGCGCTCCGATGAGTATTCGCGGGAGGAAGATGGTGTGATTTGGATCTGGATTCTTGCCTCTCTTATACGCAGATTATTCGCACAACTGGGGGGTAAAACATAAAAGACACCCTGGCTTTTCACATTCGTGCGACGCATGGAAGAAGGTCATTATTGGGCGTGGGAGCCAAGAAGCGCAACATTGATGAGGAAGCCGGACACTGTTCGGCAGGTACATGGAACTTGAAGGAGAACCCGCCTTGCAACGCCGAAGACTACACACATGCTAGACTTATCGTCATTGAAGCCTGGTTCGGGGGCAACTGAGGGAGTCCTGGACTAGGGGTTGTCCGGATAGCCGGATCACCATCATCGGCCGGACTATCATCATCGGCCGGACTCCAAGACTATGAAGATTCAAGATTGAAGACTTCGTCCCGTGTCCGGATGGGACTTTCCTTGGCGTGGAAGGCAAGCTTGGCGATACGGATATGTAGATCTCCTACCATTGTAACCGACTCTATGTAACCCTAGCCCTCTCCGGTGTCTATATAAACCGGATGGCTTTAGTCCGTAGGACAACAACAACCATTACAATCATACCATAGGCTAGCTTCTAGGGTTTAGCCTCCTTGATCTCGTGGTAGATTCACTCTTGTAAACATCCACAATATCAATAACAATCAAGCAGGACGTAGGGTTTTACCTCCATCAAGAGGGCCCGAACCTGGGTAAAACATCGTGTCCCTTGTCTCCTGTTACCATCCGCCTAGACGCACAGTTCGGGACCCCCTACCCGAGATCCGCCGGTTTTGACACCGACACCCCCCAATCCAGGACTCCCTCACAAATCAATGAAGATCTCTGCTTCTTTCTTGCTCTTGATCAGTTGCTCAAGAGCATCATATGCAAGATCTTCATCGCTGGACAGATCAATGTGCTCTTCTCGTAGAATGGCAGCAGGAGTCAATGTCTGATCAGTATTTTTGACGATTTTCTTTTTCTTCTCCGTCTTCTTGGAGATACGTGATAGATCTTCAGACTGCACACTGTCTTCAGGAGGTGTAGTGGCGAGTGGCTTCGCACGTGAAGCTATTGGAGGCTTAGCCATCTTTGGCTTCTGCGGCTTTGGAGTAGGAGCTGGGGCTTCATTAGTGTCAGCATCATCATCAGAATGATCTACTTAGGCACCTTGGACCGAGATGTGAGTGATGAGGCCATCATGGTTGTAGAAAGGACCGATGACATTAGGTTCTGCATCACGTGAGCCGTCAGCACGGGGAGCAAAGGGACCAGGGTTGAAGTCAAATCCCAATGACTTCTTGTTTTCCTTGGCCAATGCCTTTGCGTGCTGGAAGTTGCGCTTGAAGAGATTATCTTCACGACACCAGAGCAATGAAGATGGGTCGGCATTTTCAGGCTGAGGTCCACAGACCATACAAGGATAGAAACCCTGTGCAATAGCTTCAGCTCTATTCTTGGGTGGAAGACTTCGATAGAGAATATCACCCCAAGGACTTTGGATAGCATTCTTCTCGGCGTATTCCTAGGTCACAAACTTGTATTTGAACCATTGTTCAGCCCAATATCATCGAATCCATTGGATTCGTGTCTTGCGCTTATTATAATTCTCTTCGGGATCTGTCTTGTAAAGCTTTGCAAGGTCACCAGGCAAATCTTTTGATGTTCCCCCATGACGCTATCTGCCGCCCTTCCTTACTGATTTCTCTGCAGCCATGAACTTCAAACTGAATGGCTTCAACACGTTCAAAGGCTTCAAAGGCTTTCGCTTGCTGGACAAACAGGAACTGGCTTCGGGAGAGCTAATGTGATGCTGTAAGAATTCTGCAAACGAATGCAGACTATGAGAACCAAGAGATTCTCCCACGGACATGTACCTATGACAGCATTAGAGATGCGAGGGAAGGGGAAGAGGTCATATGCATTCTCAGAAGATTTTGAAGATAAATCAGTTTGAAGACATTGACCTCATGATGCGAAGACATTCACTTATATGTTGAGAGTTGGTTCCAGATTTGTACGAATCCGTGAATAAGTACAAGTGAGGAATCTAACTAGATATGAAGCTTAAGTGAATATACTAGGCAGTATGAGATGCAGACAGAAACCAATTTTCGTATATAGGATGAATCTTTGAGGATCAAAAAGATGGTAAAAATAGAGTTGTATTTACCACACGAAGAACTGCTAGATGGGAAGAATGGGAGACCGAGCAGTTCAATCCACCGTGCCCTAACTTGGCGACGGAGGACACCTACGACGGCGGCGGAGAGGACGATATCCGCGGCTGGCATGAGGACGGCGTCAGAGAAGTCGCCGCAGCTAAGCGCTTCGTCGCCGGCGTCGTCGAGAGCTAGCGGTGGCGCTAGGGTTTTGACGAGGTGGCAAGCATGCAACATACTCAGAGTTGTCCCACATTCCCATGCCCGCCAGGTTTGTCGGATGGTTGTTCCGTCTTCTCCGGATTTCAAACAATAAGGATGAATCATTTAAAACAGACTTAATGTTTGTCTCTGTGTCTTCTGCTGACAAGGACGCAGAGAAGACATTCGACAGTTTCAATAGAATGCATATGATTTGGACAGATAGAGTTTGAGATAGAAAGCATAGAGAGATTAGGGTCCGATCACATTCACTTAGTTCAAAAGATTCACAAATGAAGACATAGCTATAAGTGAATGCTGTAGAGGACAGAATACTAGTATATATATATGAGAAAGCAATCAAGTCAACATAGTGAAGTAAATCATGAAGATAAGTTGAAAGTTGAAGACAAACCAAATGCGAAGATATTCAACAATAACGCCATGAGTGAAACACTTCAAACCGAGAAATTTCGTGGTGGCGTTACCCACCGTACAGGAAATATTAGACCCAGACACGGCGCACAATTATCGTGGCGCTCCGAAGTCAAATTCCGTGTTAATGTATTCACACTCAGAATGTAAGTCTTCATTGATTGAAGATATACTTTACTTCGTGTGTTGCACATCTAAGTCATCAAACATGCATAAGTGTTAGGATGTGTGCCTGATCACAGGACATTTGAGGATTCCAAGATATTTAGCTCAGACCGTAACTTGCAAAACCTTTTCTCATCCAAGGGCTTTGTGAAGATATCTGACAGTTGCTCTTCAGTGTTGACGGGAATGATGTCAATATCTTTCTTCATGACATGATCTCTGAGAAATTGATGACGAATTTCAATGTGCTTTGTCTTCGAGTGCTGGACTGGATTGTTGGCAATCTTGATGGCGCTTTCGTTGTCGCATAAGAGAGGTACTTGTTCCAGTTTGATGCCATAGTCCTTGCGAGTTTGCTTCATCCACAGAAGCTGAGCGCAGCAAGATCCAGCAGCAATGTATTCAGATTCAGCATTTGAGAGTGATACAAAGTTCTGCTTCTTTGAAGACCAACAGACAAGTGATCGTCCCACAAAGTGACATGTGCCAGATGTAGACTTGCAATCCACCTTGTCACCAGCATAATCAGCATCCGAGAATCCAACTAGATCAAATTTTGAGCCCTTTGGATACCATAATCCGAGTGTTGGGGTGTAAGCCAAATATTGAAGAATTCGCTTCACAGCGAAGTGATGTGATTCCTTTGGTGCCGCTTGGAATCGAGCACACATGCAAACACTAAGCATATGGCCTAGATGCACATAGGTAAAGTAAGGAACCAATCATGGAGTGGTATACCTTTTGATCGAACTCTTTACCATTGTCATCGGGACCCAGATGGTGTTTGGCTGGCATTGGCGTCGTATAACCTTTGCAATCTTGCATTCCAAACTTCTTCAGACAATCTTTGAGGTATTTTTCTTGAGATATGAAGATGCCATTCCTTTGCTGACGAATTTTAAGACCAAGGAAGAACTTCAGGTCACCCATCATGGACATCTGATATTGCTCTTGCATCATGTATCCAAACTCATCACTATAATTCTGGTTGGTGCAGCCGAAGCTAATGTCATCCACATATATTTTGCACACAAACAGTTCTCCATCATATGTCTTCGTGAAGAGTGTGGGATCGAGGGATCCAGGTTTGAAGCCTTTGCTCTTCAGGAAGTCTTTGATCGTATCATACCAAGCGTGAGGAGCTTGTTTGAGGCCATACAGTGCTTTGTTTAGCTTGTACACCATATCAGGATGTTTTGGATCTTCAAAGCCAGGTGGTTGAGCAATGTATACTTCTTCTTCAATCTTGCCATTGAGAAATGCACTCTTCACATCCATTTGATATAGCAAGATGTTGTGGTGGTTAGAATAGGCTAGCAGTATGCAAATAGCTTCAAGCCTAGCCACAGGAGCAAATGTTTCATCGAAGTCAATTCCTTCAACTTGAGTATATCCTTGAGCCACAAGACGTGCTTTGTTTCTGACGACTTGACCATGCTCATCTTGCTTGTTTCGATAGATCCATTTTGTGCCAATAATGTTATGCTTGCGAGGGTCAGGACGCTTGACTAGTTCCCAAACATTGTTCAGCTTGAACTGTTGAAGTTCTTCTTGCATAGCTTGTATCCATTCAGATTCCATAAAGGCTTCAGCAACTTTCTTGGCTTTTGATATTGACACAAAAGAAAAGTACCCACAGAAATTTGCTAACTGTGTTGCTCTTGAGCGAGTAAGTGGACCAGATGCATTGATGCTATCAATTATCTTCTCAATTTGTACTTTATTTGCAACTCGAGGATGAACTAGACGAAGACCTTGCTCTTGCTGATCATTGTCATCATTGGGAGGATTGTCTTCAGTCTGAGCATTGTCTTTAGGTTGGTTAGGTGCAGAAATGATAAGTTCCTCTTCAGGCTGTGCTTTAGAAGGCATGATTTCACTAGTTCTCACCAGCTTCATAGATTCGCTGGGTGGAGCTTCGTCTAGTGTACTTGGCAGGAGCTCTCTTTGTGAACCATTGGTTTCATCAAATCGCACGTCCATAGTTTCGACGATTTTGTAGAGATAGAGGTTGAAGACCCTGTAAGAGTGCGAGTCCTTTCCGTAACCGATCATGAAGCCTTCGTGAGCTTTAGGTGCAAATTTTGACTTGTGATGGGGATCCTTGATCCAGCACCTAGCTCCAAATACTCTGAAGTAGCTGACATTTGGCTTCTTGCGAGTAAGGAGCTCATAGGATGTTTTGTTCAGAAGCTTATGGATGTAAACACGGTTGATGACGTGACATGCTGTATCAATAGCTTTAGGCCAAAACATTCTTGGTGTCTTGTACTCGTCGAGCATTGTTCGAGCCATCTCAATGAGGGTTCTGTTCTTGCGCTCTGCGATGCCATTTTGCTGAGGTGTGTATGGAGCAGAGAACTCATGAGTGATTCCCATTGTATCCAGATAAAGACCAAGCACGGTGTTCTTGAACTCAGTGCCATTGTCACTTCTGATATGCTTGATCTTGACGCCATAATTGTTCATGGCTTGATTGGCAAAGCGTTTGAAGACATCTTGCACTTCAGTCTTGTAGAGAATTATGTGCACCCATGTATATCTTGAGTAGCCATCAACAATGACGAAGCCATAGAGACAAGCAGTTGTTGTGAGGGTAGAGTAGTGAGTAGGGCCAAATAAGTCCATGTGTAACAGCTTGAAGGGTTGAGATGTCGTCATGATTGTCTTAGAGGGGTGCTTTGCCTTAGTCATCTTTCCAGCTTCGCAGGCACCACAAAATGATCCTTCTTGAACTTGACACCCTCGATGCCTATGACATGTTTCTTCTTGGCGAGTGTGTGTAAGTTCCTCATGCCAGCATGCCCCAGCCTCCGATGCCAGAGCCAGCATTCTGAAGCTTTTGCAAGAAAACATACGGCAAGTTGTGGACCTGCTGAGAAATCTACCATGTATAGATCATCTTTCCGATACCCTTCAAAAACTAGATACTTTTCAGATTCCATTAGTACAAGGCAACGATATTTTCCGAATAGCACAATCATGTTCAAGTCACAAAGCATCGAGACAGACATTAAGTTGAAACCAAGGGATTCAACAAGCATCACTTTATCCATGTGTTGATCCTTTGAGATTGCAACTCTACCTAGACCCAATACCTTGCTTTTACCAGTGTCAGCAAATGTGATGTGACTCTTGTCTGATCGACGTAAGGTTGAGTCCATGAGAAGACTTCGATCACCAGTCATATGATTAGTGCATCCGCTATCCATAATCCATTCTGAAGCATGAGGTTTCATACCCTACAGTACAGTTAGGGGAATAGGCTTCACCAAGAGTATTGTGAAGCATAAACATTGGACGGGCAAGAGGATTATTGAAGCTTAGATCTAGATTAGGACTGATAGGATGAATGGCAAACAATTCAGGAACAAAATACATAGCGAGACCATTTGGGCATTTGATCTTGCGCCCTACAAGATGTTTTAGGTCCCCAGCAATAGCATCAGATGCCTTTGATTTTCGGCTGGAGACCCTTCCCTGCAAAAGAAAGTTAATTCTTCTTAACCACCCACATCTTCAGGGGTGGCTTAGAAGCAATGAGTCTAAGTGCAGCATCTGAGAACTTCGGCTTTGGAGCCCTAGCAAATAGCCTTGCAGGAGATGAATGATACTCATATGAATAAGCAGAAAAGTTCTTAGTTCTATGAACATAGAGGTTTGAAGACACACACTCATATTCATAAGTTTTAGTACGGTTTCCCTGCAAAACATTGGCGTTAGGGTAACTCAGGTGAGTCCTCTGTCTGTATGAAGCCTTTGGACCATATGACGCCTTAGGTCTAGGGTTTGTCTTCTTCCCTGGTGGTGTCATGATCACATTCACTGGAAGATTCTCAAGACAGCTTTTGGGAACCCAAATCTTCTTCATAGGTGGTCCATTCCTGCAGTTAGTACCAATATACCTGGCAAACACTTCACCATTATGATTCTTGAATAGCTTATAGTTTGCATCAAGGGATTCATCAATGATAATAGGATTAGCACAGGTAAAGCCAGATAAGGTGGATGTATCCACTGAAGGTCCCTTTGCAGCAACCCATGTGGTTTTGGGATACTGCTCAGGCTTCCAGTAGGAACCATCATCATTCATTTTCCTCTCGAACCCAACACCCTCTTTCCTAGGGTTTTGGTTCAAGATCTGCTTTTTGAGGATATCACATAGTGTCTGATGCCCCTTGAGGCTTTTGTACATGCCTGTCATGTACAATTCCTTCAGCCCTGCATCATCAGTGATACTTGCATTATCCTCAGATGAGGAATTAGTGACAGCAGAGACATATGAAGAATTTGTAGCATTAGAAGCATTTGAACATTCAGGTGAGGAATTAGTACGTAGTTTCACGTTCAATGCATTTCAGACATGGAGGAACAAATTCTTCTTGTGTAACGTTGATTTGTTGAGCAAGTAATGAATTGCGCTCCTTCTGAAGATCTTCATAATCCACTCTTAGCTTTTCAAGATCTTGCTTTCTTTGAAGACATTCAGAAGAAAGCTTCTCGTGATCAGACAAGAGATTATTATGTTGATCTTGAAGGGCGTCAAACTTGGAATGAAGTCTCTGAAGACTCTCAGCCAATGCTTTTGACTGATCCATTTCTTCACCCAACATATCATAGCTCTTAGTAAGCATGTATTGAACCTTTTCCAATACTCTTTCTTGTTTAGTGGCAAGGGAAGCAAGTTTGACATAGTTTGGGCCAAATTCATCACCTGATTCATCATCACTAGATTCAGAAAGGTAGCATTCAGTTACCTTAGCACCCCCTTCCATGAGGCATGGTGAAGATGATGATGATTCAGGTGCAAAGGTCATCTCTTTGAGAGACTCCTTGTAATCCTCAAACCAAGGATCATGACGAGTACGATGACCTTCATAGACCTCAGAAAGCCGGTCCCAGATTAGCTTCGCATGATTGAGGTGCATGACGTTCCTGAACTGATTTCAGGATAGACAGGAGCAGATGACATCCTTCACCGTGAGGTCCAGTAGAGTGTACTTGCGAATGTCATTAGCCCCTGCCATCTTGCATAGATCGGCAAGACCAATCTTAGTGACGGTCCACAGTTCGTTGTCCATAGCCATGAGTCGCTTCTTCATCATGGCCTTCCACTGAGGATACTCATGACCATTAAAGGTGGGGCAAGATACGTTCCTCAATCCTGCAGTCGACATAGCTAAAACTCCAGGTGGTTAAACCGAATCACACAGAACAAGGGAGTACCTTGCTCTGATACCAATTGAAAGTGCTAGTTATCCACTAGAGGGGGGGTGAATAGGCGATTTTTATGAAAGTCTTCGAAACGTGGAAGTTTCAAAGACAAACAATAGAAATGACCTAATTGATATGCAGAGGAAGATAAACTACAACAAGCAAACCATAGTCAAGAATGAAATAATGTGAAAGTACAAATACTAATGGCAGCTAAGTAGTAAGGATCACGATGGAAGATAGTATGAAGCCAACCAACAATAGTAGTCAAGCAACAAAGTCAAACAGGTACGAGAAATAGGCAATGACTTCACGAAGACAAACTCTAAGTAAAGGGAGGGAGAGGATAGAACCACTCACTTGTTGAAGTCACATGATTTGTTGGACCAGTTCCAGTTGCTGGGACAACTGTACATCTAGTTAGGGAGGCTGAGATTCAACTCAGAAGACCGCGTCTTCACCTTATTCCCCTTGAGCTAAGGACACACAGTCCTTTCCCAATCACTCTGGTAAGTCTTCAAGGTAGACTTCTGAACCTTCACAGACTTCGTTCACCGGCGATCCACAATGACTCTTGGATGCTCAGAACGCGACGCCTAACCGGCAGGAGGATACACAGTCCTCAAGTGTAATAAGTCTTCAGGTCATGCAGACAGAAAGACTTCAGTGATGCCTAACACTCATTGGCTCTGGGTGTTTGGTCTTTGTCCTCGCAAGGATTTCTCTCTCTCAAAGGCTTCGAGGTGGGTTGCTCTCAAACGATAGAAGCCGTGTACTAACTCTGAGCAGCCACCAATTTATGGTGTACGGGATGGGTTATTTATAGCCACAAGGCAACCCAACCTGATATGTCTGAAATAACCCTGGGTCACTAAGGAACTGACACGTGTTCCAACGGTCAGATTTCAAACACACACGGCAACTTTACTTGGGCTACAAGCAAAGCTGACTCATCCAACTCTGGATAAGATTTTCTCTCATTGTCTTTGCTCGAGGACATAGGATTTGGGTTGAGCATCACTTCAGTCATTTTGACTTTGTTCACTTGGACCCCACTTAACAGTACGGTGGTTCCTATGACTCAACAAAGAAGAAAAGGAAACAACAAAACGACACAGTCTTCGCGCTCCATAGTCTTCACTCAATGTCTTCTCCTGTCATAGTCTTCAATATGAATATCTTCACATACCACCATTGTCATCAATGTCTTCATACATTTTTAGGGGTCATCTCTAGTAGGTAAACCGAATCAATGAGGGACACTACCTGCGTTATCCTGCAATTCTCACAAACTCATTAGTACCTCAACCAAATTTGTCGTCAATACTCCAAAACCAACTAGGGTGGGCACTAGATGCACTTACACGCATACTTGAGGGTCAGCGGGAAGTGGCTTCGCTCATGGTCGTTGTCCTCCGCACACACTACGGCAGCGATCTTGGGGACGGAGGCCATCCCGTGCAGGCGCTAGGTCTGAGAGGACGGCCTTGTCGTCAGTGCGTGACCTCCCTCGCCGGCGACGAGTGCGTCAACGCTGCACGTCCTTTTCTTCCCTGGCGGATCTGTGACCACCGGTGAGGAGGGAGAGAGAGGCCGTCTTTTTTAGATCTGGAGAGAGGGTGATAGTGTGAGAAGCAAGTGGGCAGCCCTTAGCAAGAAAGCGCTGAAGCTCCAGCCTATATATCTTTTTTATACTACTAGTACTGGAGGTGGAGTAGTGGTAGAGTAATTTATATTTTCTTTGTGTACAGTACCAGCTAGTCGTGCTTCAAAACTGAACGGCGCACCATTAAAAAAATAAAGGTCGATAACTAATGCGGCACCTCGGGCCAACGCGGCGAGATCACATTATTCACGAGAAATTACACTCCATGTTTCGTTGACATGTGGTCCCATTCCAACATATCAGTGAGACGACAGTGAGTCCTTTTCTACTAGTATTTCCGAACGGACGTGTAGGCCGGGGCGCCTCTTCGTGTACCATGGAAAACTGGCAACCGTCCACCAACTCTTTGACTTTCCGTCTCGATTTGGCACTGCTGTCGCCCGCTCTTCCTCCCTCGTCCATTTGCCTTCACCCTTCCTTCTGCCATTGTTCGATCGTCTTCTCCATGGAGGGAACAGGTCTGAAACGACCCCGTTGTTCTTGCCCCGATCTGAAAGATGACATGGTGGAGGAACACATTGATCGGTGCAACGTCATCACCTCGGCTAGCATGGCAGGTTTGTTCAAGACCATTCTTGACTCCACTAATAATATCATTACAAGGAACCCAAGGGTCAAGGAGCGGTTTGATCTCCTCTATCTTCTTCGTCGTGACCCTGATGACTGGCGCGGGGACGATGGAGGCCTTGCCTTGTGCAAGTTGATGCCACTTGATAATGATATGTATGATGTTAAGATGCCATCGCTTGAGGGTAAGGCTTGGGTAGGCGCAAATGGAGACTGGGTTGTTTATATTGGGTCCAACTACAAGTGGGAACTTGTGAATGTGTACATTAGTCATCGGGTTCCACTTCCAAAAATCTTAGCAGACTGCCAAAGGTTGAGTACACCGATATTCTACGCACGTTCAAATACGATCATAGTGACTGTCTTCTACGGAAGATACCAATTTGTCGAGTTCCCAACTGCTCTTGGAATTACAAGAACTATGTAGTTGTTGCTATCTTCACTAAGCTTGTTGTCGTCCTTCGTGGTTCGACTGGATGGATATTGCTCAAAAATCAGTTTCTGTACACGGATGAGTACTGTGATGCAATTCAATACGAGGGCCTTGTGTTTGCTTCCAAAACTCATGGCACTATTTTTGCATGGGATCCTCGTAGTTTCGGTATGTTTGTCTTCCACCGTAATTATAATTGTTTCATCCACATGCATGCTGGTTAGCATGTTTCCCTTTACTAATTAACCTTCTTCTTGTGTTTCCAAGGTCCTGTGAACATTCCACCACCTATACTTGAAAATTATTATAACCAAGAGGGAGATGACGATGGTGATGATCACGAGCATGAGGACGAGCAACGCCCATATACTCAGTGGCGCCTAGCAACTAGTTCCGATGGATCACATCTTCTTGTCCGTATACAGCCCGCTGCTGATGTTACTACTAAGGAAGCAGGTGTAGTCTCCCATGGTCGCACTCCCCGTACCTATTCCAACACTCGTTGCATGGTATTCGGGATGGATACTAGTGTGCTAGCGCCAACAACTTCTCCCTGGTACAGAATTGATAGTCTTGGAGAAAACTCGCTCTCCCCTGGACAAAACTATCCAATGATGGTGAAAGGCGATCCAACTGTTGTTGACACAACGTTACTACCATTTATGAGAAGCAACTGTATCTATACCTGAGACATTTCGGTGGTTCCTGTTGGGGAACATAGTAATTTCAAAAAAATTCCTACGCACACGCAAGATCATGGTGATGCATAGCAACGAGAGGGGAGAGTGTGTCCACGTACCCTCGTAGACCGAAAGTGGAAGCGTTAGCACAACACGGTTGATGTAGTCGTACGTCTTCACGATCCGACCGATCAAGCACCGAAAGCACGGCACCTCTGAGTTCTTGCACACGTTCAGCTCGATGACGTCCCTCGAACTCTGATCCAGCCGAGTGTCGAGGGAGAGTTCCGTCAGCACGACGGCATTGTGACGATGCTGATGTTCTACCGACACAGGGCTTCACCTAAGCACCGTATGATATTATCGAGGAGGACTATGGTGGAGGGGGCACCGCACACGGCTAAGAGATCAAGAGATCAATTGTTGTTGTTGTCGTGTCTAGAGGTGCCCCCAGCCCCCGTATATAAAGGAGCAAGGGGGAGGGGCGGCTTGCCAGGAGGAGGCGTGCCAGGAGGAGTCCTACTCCAACCAGGAATAGGACTCCCTCCCTTCCTTGTTGGATTAGGAGAAGGCGGGAAAGAGGAGGGAGAGAGAGGAAGGAAAGGGGGGGCGCCGTCCCCCTCTCCTGGTCCTATTCCGACTAGGGGGGAGGGGTGCGTGGCCCTGCCCTGGCCTCCTCTCCTCTTCTCCACTAAGGCCTACTATGGCCCATTAAGCCCCCGGGGGGTTACGGTAACCACTCGGTACTCCTGTAAAATCCCGATTTCACCCGGAACACTTCCGATATCCAAATATAGGCTTCCAAAATATCAATCTTCATGTCTCGAACATTTCGAGACTCCTCGTCATGTCCCCGATCTCATTCGGGACTCCGGACTATATTCGGTACATCAAAACACATAACTCATAATATAAATCGTCATCTAACTTTTAGCGTGCAGACCCTACGGGTTCGAGAACTATGTAGACATGACCGAGACACGTCTCCGGTCAATAACCAATAGCTAAACCTGGATGCTCATATTGGCTCCCACATATTCTACTAAGATCTTAATTGGTCAAACCGCATAACAACATATGTTGTTCCCTTTGTCATCAGTATGTTACTTGCCCGAGATTTGATCGTCACTATCTCAATACCTAGTTCAATCTCGTTATTGGCAAGTCTCTTTACTCGTTATATAATGCATCATACCGCAACTAACTCATTAGTCACATTGCTTGCAAGGCTTATAGTGATGTGCATTACCGAGAGGGCCTAGAGATACCTCTTCGACAATCGGAGTGACAAATCGTAATCTTGAAATACGCCAACTCAACATGTACCTTCGGAGACACCTATT
The DNA here is from genome assembly GCF_018294505.1 of Triticum aestivum. NCBI lineage: Eukaryota > Viridiplantae > Streptophyta > Magnoliopsida > Poales > Poaceae > Triticum > Triticum aestivum. The sequence goes on from NC_057810.1 coordinate 38,589,868, forward strand.
GAGCTCCTTTATAATGACCCAGTTACGTTGTGATTTTTGGTAACACACAAAGTGTTCCTCCGGTAAAAGGGAGTTGCATAATCTCATAATCATAGAAACATGTATAAGTCATGAAGAAAGCAATAACAACATAAAAACGATCAAGTGCTAAGCTAACGGAATGGGTCAAGTTAATCACATCATTCTCCTAATGATGTGACCCCGTTAATCAAATGACAACTCATGTCTATGGTTAGGAAACTTAACCATCTTTGATTAACGAGCTAGTCAAGTAGAGGCATACTAGTGACACTATGTTTGTCTATGTATTCACACATGTATTATGTTTCCGGTTAATACAATAATAGCATGAATAATAAACATTTGTCATGAAATAAGGAAATAAATAATAACTTTATTATTGCCTCTAGGGCATATTTCCTTCAGTCTCCCACTTGCACTAGAGTCAATAATCTAGTTCACATCACCATGTGATTTAACACCAATATTCACATATGTATGTGATTAATACCCATAGTTCACATCGTCATGTGATCAACACCCAAAGGGTTTACTAGAGTTAATAATCTAGTTCACATCGCTATGTGATTAACACTCAAAGAGTACTAAGGTATGATCATGTTTTGCTCACGAGAGAAGTTTAGTCAACGAGTCTGTCACATTCAGAGCCGTATGTATTTTGCAAATATTCTATGTCTACAATGCTCTGCACGGAGCTACTCTAGCTAATTGCTCCCACTTTCAATATGTATCCAGATTGAGACCTAGAGTCATCTGGATCGGTGTAAAAGCTTGCACCGATGTAACTGTTTACAATGGGCTCTTTTATCACCTCCATAATCGAGAAGTATTTCCTTAGTCCTCGCTAAGGATATTCTTGACCACTGTTCAGTGATTTACTCCTAGATCAAAATTGTACTCCCTTACCAAACTCAGAGCAAGGTATACAATAGGTCTGGTACACAGCATAGCATACTTTATAGAACCTATGACTGAGGCATAGGGAATGACTTTTCATTCTTTTCTATTTTCTACCATGGTCGGGTTTTTGAGTCTTACTGAACTTCACACCTTGCAACACAGGCAAGAACTCCTTCTTTGACTGTTCCATTTTGAATTACTTCAAAATTTTATCAAGGTATGTACTCATTGAAAAATCTTATCAAGCATCTTGATCTATTTCTATAGATCTTGATGCTCAATGTGTAAGAAGCTTCACCGAGGTCTTTCTTTGAAAAACTCTTTTCAAATGCTCCTTTATGCTTTCTAGAAAATTCTACATTATTTCCGATCAACAATATTTTATTCACATATACTTATCAGAAATGATGTAGTGCTCCCACTCACTTTCTTGTAAATACTAGCTTCACCGCAAGTCTGTATAAAACTATATGCTTTGATCAACTCATCAAAGCGTATATTCCAACTCCGAGATGCTTGCACTAGTCCATAGATGGATCACTAGAGCTTGCACATTTTTTAGCACCTTTAGGATTGACAAAACCTTCTGGTTGCATCATATACAACTCTTCTTCAATAAATCCATTAAGGAATGCAGTTTTGACATCCATTTGCCAGATTTCATAAAATGTGGCAATTGCTAACATGATTCGGACATACTTAAGCATCGATACGAGTGAGAAAATCTCATCGTATTCAACACCTTGAACTTGTCGAAAAACCTTTTGCGACAAGTCGAGGTTTGTAGATAGTAACACTACTATCAGCTTCTGTCTTCCTCTTGAAGATCCATTTAGTTTCTATGGCTTGCCGATTATCGGGCAATTCCACCAAAGTCCACACTTTGTTCTCATACATGGATCCAATCTCTAATTTCATGGCCTCAAGCCATTTCGCAGAATCTGGGCTCATCATCGCTTCCTCATAGTTCATAGGTTCGCCACGGTCAAGTAACATTACCTCTAGAATAGGATTACCGTACCACTCTGGTGCGTATCTTACTCTGGAAGACTTACGAGGTTCTATAGTAACTTAATCTGAAGTTTCATGATCATCATCATTAACTTCCTCACTAATTGGTGTAGGAATCACTGGAACTGATTTATGTGATGAACTACTTTCCAATTCGTGAGAAGGTACAATTACCTTATCAAGTTCTACTTTCCTCCCACTCACTTCTTTCAAGAGAAACTCCTTCTCTAGAAAGGATCCATTTTAGCAATGAATATCTTGCCTTCGGATCTGTGATAGAAGGTGTACCCAACAGTTTCCTTTGGGTATTCTATGAAGACGCACTTCTCCGATTTGCATTCGAGCTTATCAGGTTAAAACTTTTTCACATAAGCATCGCAGCTCCAAACTTTAAGAAACGACATCTTAGGTTTATTGCTAAACCATAGTTCATACGGTGTCGTCTCAATGGATTTAGATGGTGCCCTATTTAACGTGGATGTAGCTATCTATAATGCATAACCCCAAAATGATATTGGTAAATCGGTAAGAGACATCATTAATCGCACCATATCAAATAAAGTGCGGTTATGAAGTTCGGACACACCGTTACGCTGTGGTGTTCCAGGTGGCATGAGTTTGTGAAACTATTCCACATTGTTTTAACTGAAGGCCAAACTCGTAACTCAAATATTCATCTCCACGATCAGATCGCAGAAACTTTATTTTTCTTGTTACGATGATTTTACACTTCACTCTGAAATTCTTTGAACCTTTCAACTATTTCATACTTATGTTTCATCAAGTAGATATACCCATATCTGCTCAAATCATCTGTGAAGGTCAGAAAATAACGATACCCGCCACGAGCCTTAATACTCATTGGTCTGCATACATCAGTATGTATTATTTCCAACAAGTCAGTAGCTCGTTCCATTGTTCTGGAGAACAAAGTTTTAGTCATCTTGCCCAAAAAGGCATGGTTCGCAAGCATCAAATGATTCATAAGCAAGTGATTTCGAAAATCCATCTTTATGGAGTTTCTTCATGTGCTTTACACCGATATAACCCAAACGGCAGTGCCACAAATAAGTTGCACTATCATTATTAACTTTGCATCTTTTGGCATCAATATTATGATATGTCTATCACTACGATCGAGATCCAACAAACTATTTTCATTGGGTGTATGACCATTGAAGGTTTTATTCATGTAAACAGATCAACAATTATTCTCTGACTTTAAATGAATAATTGTATTGCAATAAACATGAGCAAATCATATTCATGATCAACGCAAATGCCAAATAACATTTATTTAGGTTTAACACTAATCCTGAAAGTACAAGGAGTGTGTGATGATGATCATACCAATCTTGGAACTACTTCCAACACTCATCATCACTTCCCCTCAACTAGTCTCTGTTTATTATGTAACTCCTGTTTCGAGTTACTAATCTTAGCAAGCGTACAAGTATCAAATACTCAGGGGCTACTATAAACACTAGTAAGGCACACATCAATAACCTGTATATCAAATATAACCTTCTTCACTTTGCCATCCTTCTTATCAACCAAATATTTCCGTTTCCAGTGACCATTTCCTTTGTAGTGTAAGCACTCAGTTTCAGGCTTTGGTCCAGCTTTGGGCTTTTCGCGGGAGTGACAACTTGCTTGTCATTCTACTTGAAGTTCCCTTTCTTTCCCTTTGCTCTTCTCTTTAAACTAGTGGTCTTGTCAATCATCACCACTTGATGCTCTTTCTTGATTTCTACCTTTGTTGATTTCAACATTGCGAAGAGCTCGGGAATCGTTTTTGTCATCCTTTGCATACTATAGTTCATCACGAAGTTCTACTAACTTGGTGATGGTGACTAGAGAACTCTGCCAATCACTATCTTATCTGGAAGATTAACTCCCACTTGATTCAAGCGATTGTAGTACCCAGACAATCTGAGCACATGCACACTAGGTGAGCAATTCTCCTCCATCTTTTAGCTATGGAACTTGTTGGAGACTTCATATCTCTCGACTCGGGTATTTGCTTGAAATATTAACTTCAACTCCTGGAACATCTCATATGGCCCATGACGTTCAAAACGTCTTTGAAGTCCCGTTTCTAAGCCGTTAAGCATGGTGCACTAAACTATCAAGTAGTCATCATATTGAGCTAGCCAAACGTTCACAACGTCTGCATCTGCTACTGCATTAGGTCCGTCACCTAGCGGTGAATCAAGGACATAATTCTTCTGTGCAGCAATGAGGACAATCCTCAGATCACGGATCCAATCCGCATCATTGCTACTAATATCTTTCAACACAGTTTTCTCTAGGAACATATCAAAATAAACATATGAAAGCAACAACGCGAGCTATTGATCTACAACATAGTTTGCAAAATACTATCAAGACTAAGTTCATGATAAATTAAAGTTCAATTAATCATATTACTTAAGAACTCCCAATTAGATAGACGTCCCTCTAATCATCTAAGTGATCACGTGATCCAAATCAACTAAACCATGTCCGATCATGTGAGATGGAGTAGTTTTGAATGGTGAACATCACTATGTTGATCATATCTACTATATGATTCACGCTCGACCTTTCGGTCTCAGTGTTTCGAGGCCATATTTGTATATGCTAGGCTCGTCAAGTTTAACCTGAGTATTTCGCGTGTGCAACTATTTTGCTCCTGTTCTATTTGAACATAGAGCCTATCACACCCGAGCATCACGTGGTGTCTCAGCATGAAGAACTTTCGCAACGGAGCATACTCAGGGAGAACACTTATACCTTGAAATTTAGTGAGAGATCATCTTATAAAGCTACCGTCAAACTAAGAAAAATAAGATGTATAAAAGATAAACATCATATGCAATCAGAATATGTGACATGATATGGCCATGATCATCTTGCGCCTTTGATCTCCACCTCCAAAGTACTGTCATGATCTCTATCGTCACCGGCACGACACCATGATCTCCATAATCTTGATATATATAAATGTGTCGCCACATGGTCGTCTCGCCAATTGTTGCTCTTGCAACAATCGCTATCGCATAGCAATAAAGTAAAGCAATTATTTTGCGCTTGCATCTTATTCAATAAAGAGACAACCATGAGGCTTCTGCCAGTTGCCGATAACTTCAACAAAACATGATCATCTCATACAACAACTTATATCTTATCACGTCTTGACCATATCACATCACAACATGCCCTGCAAAAACAAGCTAGACGTCCTCTACTTTGTTGTTGCAAGTTTTACGTGGCTGCTACGGGCTGAGCAAGAACCGTTCTTACCTACGCATCAAAAGCACAACGATAGTTCGTCAAGTTAGTGTTGTTTTAACCTTCTCAAGGACCGGGCGTAGCCACACTCGGTTCAACTAGAGTTGGAGAAACTGACACGCGCCAGCCACCTGTGTGCAAAGCACATCGGTAGAACCAGTCTCGCGTAAGCGTACGCGTAATATCGGTCCGGGCCGCTTCATCCAACAATACCGTCGAACCAAAGTATGACATGCTGGTAAGCAGTATGACTTGTATCGCCCACAACTCACTTGTGTTCTACTCGTGCATATAACATCTATGCATAAAACCTGGCTCTGATACCACTGTTCGGGAACGTAGTAATTTCAAAAAAATTCCTACGCAGACGCAAGATCATGGTGATGCATAGCAACGAGAGGGGACAGTGTGTCCATGTACCCTCATAGATCAAAAGCGGAAGCATTAGCACAACGCGGTTGATGTAGTCGTATGTCTTCACTGTCCGACCAATCAAGCAACGAAAGCACGGCACCTGCGAGTTCTTGCACATATTCATCTCGATGACGTCCCTCGAACTCCGATCCAGCCGAGTGTCGAGGGAGAGTTCCGTCAGCACGACATCGTGGTGAGATGATGATGTTCTACCAACGCAGGGCTTCGCCTAAGCACCGCTACATTATTATCGAGGAGGACTATGGTGGAGGGTGGCACCGCACACGGCTAAGCGATCAAGAGATCAATTGTTGTTGTTGTCGTGTCTAGAGGTGCCACCCAGCCCCCGTATATAAAGGGGGAAGGGGGGAGGGGCGGCTAGCCAGGAGGAGGCACACTAGGAGGAGTCCTACTCCCACCGGGACTAGGACTCCCTCCTTTCCTTGTTGGATTAGGAGAAAGGGGAAAGAGAAGGGAGAGAGAGGAAGGAAAGGGGGGGGGGGGCGCCCCCTCTCCTTGTCCTATTCGGATTAGGGGGGAGGAGCGCGCGGCCCTGCCCTGGCCTCCTCTCCCTTCTCCACTAAGGCCCACTATGGCCCATTAAGCCCCCGGGGGCTTCCAGTAACCTGGAAAATCCTATATGCCGCTCGTTGCGTCAAACTGCCGGCGCTTCGCACAGGCGAGCGACCGAGCAGCGACGCAACGGGCCGGCCCGTTGAACCGTTCCAGCGCTCCCAGTTTTGGGAACCTTCTAGAGGTTTCCAGCTGGTTTTTTCCGGTTTTGGGAACCTTCTAGAAGGTTCCTGAACCGTTTTTTTTCTTTTCCTATTTCTGTTTCGTTTTTTTCAAGTTTATGTTTTCTTTTTCAAAAAAATGTTCACATTTTTTGGAAAATGTTCGCACTTTTACAAAAATGTTCAGAATTTGGAAACAATTCGTGTTTTCAAATTTTGTTCACAAATTCAAAAACTGTATGCATTTCTCAAAAATTGTTCAGAATTTTCAAAAATTGTTCAAAAAATGTTCGCGCTTCCAAATTTGTTTGGTATTTTCAAATTTGTTCTTTGTTCGAAAATTTGTTCTAAATATTCAAAAAATGTCCGTGCTTTAATACATTGTTCATGCTTCCAAATTTGTTCTCTGTTTCAAAATTTGTTCTCAAGATTCAAAAAATGTTCATGCTTTAAGAAATTGTCCAAATTTGTTCTTTGTTTCAAAATTTGTTCTCAAGATTCAAAAAATTGTTCGTACTTTTAGAAAACATTTATGTTTAAATTTTGTTCTCAATTTCAAAATTTTGTTCTCTAAGTTCAAAAAATGTTCGGAATTTAGAAAATGTTCCTGTATTTTCAAGATTTGTTCACCAGTTCAAAAAATGTTCATGTTTTTAAATATTTATGTTCAAAAAATGTCCGTGCTTTAATACATTGTTCATGCTTCCAAATTTGTTCTCTGTTTTAAAATTTGTTCTCAAGATTCAAAAAATGTTCATGCTTTAAACAAAATATTATGCTTCCAAATTTGTTCTCTGTTTTTCGAAAATATTCGTTTTTCCCTATTTTAGTTTTCTTTGTTTCTTTTTCCTTTTTGTTTCTTTTCAAAATAGTATAAACAAAAAAAATATTTCTTCTAAAAATGTTCGGGTTTTGGAAATTTGTTCGGATTTTAAAAATATGTTCGCAATTAAAATATTTGTTCTGAAATTCAAAAACATTTCCTGGTTTTAAAATTTGTTCTAAAATTCAAAAAATGTTCACGTTATTGATAATGAGTTCATAATTTTTATAATTGTTCATTTTTTCTAAACGATTCAAAAACTTGACAAAAATTGACCTGCTCGAAAAATGTTTGACATTCATAAATTGTTCACTTTTTCAACTATTTTTTGTTTTTGTTCACTTTTTTTGTAAAAACGTTGGTGTTTCAAAAAAAATCCAAGTTCTTTGAAAAATGTTCAGATTCTTCAAAAATTGTTCGCATTTTAGAAAAAAGTTCCAGAGTTCAAAATTTGGTCACCATCTCTTCCTGTTTACGAAATATGTTTGGAATTACGAAATTTGTTCACTTTTTTTTAATTTGTTTGTGTTTTCAGAAAGAATGAGAATCTCAAAACTGTTCATTATTTCAAAGAAATATAAGAAAAATCATAAATGTTTCAAATGTGCCGCTACTTTCTGTTCTTTAGAGTTCGCGCTATACAAAATTTAATAGCATTTCTATTTTGTAATGTGTTTGTTCAAATTTATCAGAACTTTTCTAATATTGACCGGCATTTCAAAAAATGTCCTTATATTCATAACTTGACTGCAAATTCAAAAAATGTTCTCGTTTCCAAATTTTTGATCATGTATTGAAAATTTGTTCACGTTTCAATTTTGTTGGGATTTTTGAATTGTTCTCCATTTCAAAATTTGTTCTAACAATTCCAAATATATTCATGATTTAAAAAATTGTTCCCCTTTTAAGATTTCACTCATAAATTAAAAAAATGTTCATGTTTACAAAAAAGCTCACAATATTAAAAACTGTCCTCGTTTTCAAATGATGTTCGTGTTTCCAAAAAATGTTCGGGAATTGCAAAATATGTTTGATAATTTCGAGAAATGTTCAGCAATTCAAAATAGTTCCCATTATCAAATTTTGTTCTCAAAATTCAATAAATATTCGAGTTTTTTGAAAATATTCTGGAATTTTGGAAAAATGTTTGCTCTGTTAAAAATTGTTCCCAATATTAAATTTTTGTTTTTAAAATTTCAATAAATGTCTGCGTTTTCATCAAATATTCTGGAATTTCAAAAGGCTTACTGTTGAAAAATGTTCACATTTCTATTTTATTTTTTCAAAACTTGAATAAAAATCCGAGTTGTTCAAGAAATTATTAGATTTTCAAACATTGTTTGTTTTTAAAAAGAATTAGAATTTCCAGATAAAGTTCCAAAAAATTCAAACCAGCTGTCCGAATTCTGCTTTGGAGTTAGTTCTTATGAATGCACGCTCGCATTTGTACACTAACGTTTCGTTGGCTCCGCTGATTAGCTGCTCGAGTACACAAGGTGGAGGTCGTATGTTCGAATCCTACTCGAGACAGTTTATTTACGCTTTGGTTTTTTTTCCAAGATAGCTGCTCTGCTACAGCGCTGCTATTAGGCCGGCCCAGTCATGGGGTCTGTGCGTGCGTCGGCTGGCCGTTACTCCGGTAAAATCCGGATTTCACCCGGAACACTTCCGATATCCAAATATAGGCTTCCAATATATCAATCTTCATGTCTCGACCATTTCAAGACTCCTCCTCATGTCCCCGATCTCATTCAGGACTCCGAACTACCTTTGGTACATCAAAACACACAACTTATAATATAAATCGTCATCTAACTTTAAGTGTGCGGACCCTACGGGTTCGAGAACTATGTTGACATGACCGAGACACGTCTCCGGTCAATAACCAATAGCGGAACCTGGATGCTCATATTGGCTCCCACATACGTTGTTCCCTTTGTCGTCGGTATGTTACTTGCCCGAGATTAGATCGTCGGTATCTCAATACCTAGTTCAATCTCGTTACTGGCAAGTCTCTTTACTCGTTATGTAATGCATCATCCCGCAACTAGCTCATTGGTCACATTGCTTGCAAGGCTTATAGTGATGTGCATTACCGAGAGGGCCCAGAGATACCTCTCCGACAATGGGAGTGACAAATCCTAATCCTGAAATACTCCAACTCAACATGTACCTTCGGAGAGACCTGTAGAGCACCTTTATAATCACCCAGTTATGTTGTGACGTTTGGTAGTTCACAAAGTGTTCCTCCGGTAAACGGGAGTTGCATAATCTCAAAGTCAAAGGAACATGTATAAGTCATGAAGAAAGCAATAGCAACATACTAAACGATCAAGTGCTAAGCTAACGGAATGTGTCAAGTTAATCACATCATTCTCTTAATGATGTGATCCCATTAATCAAATGACAACTCATGTCTATGGTTAGGAAACTTAACCATCTTTGATTAACGAGCTAGTCAAGTAGAGGCATACTAGTGACACTTTGTTTGTCTATGTATTCACACATGTATTATGTTTCCGGTTAATACAATAATAGCATGAATAATAAACATTTATCATGAAATAAGGAAATAAATAATAACTTTATTATTGCCTCTAGGGCATATTTCCTTCAGTTCCCTACCCTGCTACTGATATAGTAGGCCGCTTCAGCCTGGATGATCAGTCCTGTGTTGGTCTCGAGATCGACAATGGATGTCCCTTCCCAGAGAATCACTTGTGGTTCAAAGCAAGCGTTTCCAACGCCGGGGATTGGTTGAGTTGAAGTTCATTTCATTGCTTGTTATTTGTTGTGTGATGAAAACTTTAGTATTTATAATGTATCCTCATTGTCGATGTGGGCTGATGACCTGTTGTATGTAATAAAATGATATGCCTGTAATAAACTTACTAAATTTATTGGCTTTCGAGTCGCTTCTCTGAGTGAGTGGTGCGACGAGGCAATTTTTTTTCTGAATACATAATTGTACGTGCATTGCAACAGGTTATCGGATGAGGCCAATCAACAATAGTAGTACACTATTTGTACTAGCTTCATATGCTTCGCGCGTCGGGCGAGTGTTTTTACTGTAGCCATATGTTAATGTATTCGCTGTACGTAACCAGCACCTCGAATCCTCGATACTACTAGTACTATATAAGTAGTAGGAGTGGTTGGGTGGCATGGGCCAGAACAAGCATTCACGTCCAGGAGTACAGCACACGCCACCAGCACGACGTCCATCTGACACCATATTTCTTGGAGTCCATCCTAGAGCAATCTCTTCAACCTCGTCGTTTCTCTAACTTCAGCCATCGCGCGGCGGGCGAGGTGGGGGTTTGCCGATAGTCGGTTTCCTCAACTGCGGTCCCACTTGTAAGGCCAACTCTAACACACGACCCCAAACGACCTCTGTTTTGCACGAACTCCAACGATAATTTTGACTAGAAAAGCAAGACCAAAGAAAACAAGAACCACAAGAATACCTTTTAGAAGATATCCAACTTCCATAACTGCTCCTGTAATTTGGATTAGTGCCTTCTCGATGCATTCATTGTCGATCTGCGGAGGCTCGATCTTGCGTGCTTCTTTCTTCGAGTGTAAAGAAGTAGACGTTGCTTCCTAGAATCTAGCCTGATGTGTAGCCTCTATTCTAGTAGGAGAATCAACAAGTGCACTATTCTCTTCTCTAGCCTCTATGCTAGCTAAAATTACTAGAACATCTACTAAATTGTGCTCTATCAATATATCAATGTACTCTTCTTCCCAATACCAAAACTTTCATCCATTCTACACAATAAAAATTTGAAGTTAGCACAACTTGTCTAATCCGAGAGCACAACCAAAGATTTGGTCGGGTTCTTCCTCCTTTTGCCGACACGTGGAACATCTAGCATCCAGGTCGTGTCATGCAAGAAATTAGAGTGGTAGTTGAAGCCACGTGTTGTGCATCTTGGTTAAACTGTAAATAGAATCTTACTACTCTTGAGTAACTCCAAATGCAGCCACCAAAGATCTTTATTAGATTTGTTTTTCATCACCAGCATGTCGAGGTGAAATATGTGCAGGTTCAGTGGGTCCTCTTGCGTTTTCACTGACATGTGGGACCGCATGTGAGAAAACAGACGATGGGCTCCGTGCATCCGGTGGCTGGCTAAGAAGAGAGATAGAGGAGGGATGAGCACGGACTACGGGAAATTTGTTCTATGTAACCAGCACCTCGATATAGGCTTGATATAGTGGGGTGGCATGGGCCATAACTAGCATTCACGTCTGGAGGTACGTCACACCACACCCACATGAGGCCCATCCGACACCAATTTTCCTGGAGTCCGTGCTACAACCATCTCTTCTCCCTCCTGTTTTCTCAGCCATCACGCTGTGTGCAGGGTGGGGGTTTGCCGATAGTCGGTTTGCTCAACTGCGGTCCCACTTGTAAGTGAAAATGCAACACCGCATGCATTCCCCCTTGAGCAGCGTGCCGGACCAACCGGGTGGGGGTGCGACGCAAACACGATACGCTTTTCATTTTGAACTTGTAACTTGTAAAATTTGGTTCTGCTCCATGGCGCGACCGATAGATAGAAAATAACGATTTTGCCTAGAGTAATGAGAAGTTTGGTTCTGGCGCCGTTCATGCATGGAGTACGTACGAAAATTATGAAGTTGATGCGAAAGGTAAGATAATTACTAGTAGTACCATATACTACTACATGGATTTGACGGAAAGATAAAAATACATACAGATCCATCAACGACATCCTCACGTCCTAGTGCGCCGGGTCACCAACCGACGTGTGAGGAGCAGCGGCCATCGGTGTCAAAACTGGTGGATCTCGGGTAGGGGGTCCCGATCTATGCGTCAAGGCTGATGGTAACAGGAAGCAAGGGATAGAGATGTTTACCCAGGTTCGGGCCCTCTCGATGGTGGTAAAACCCTACTTCCTACTTGATTAATATTGATGGTATGGGTAGTACAAGAGTAGATCTACCACGAGATCGTAGAGGCTAAACCCTAAGAGCTAGCCTATGATGGTATGATTGTAATTGTGATCGGCCTTCTAAGGACCAACCTCTCCGGTTTATAGACACCGGAGAGGGCTAGGGTTTACATGGAGTCGGTTACAAGGAAGGAAATATAATATCCGGATCGCCAAGCTTGCCTCCCACGCAAAGGAGAGTCCCATCCGGACACGGGCCGAAGTCTTGAGTCTTGTATCTTCACGCTTCAATAGTCCGGACGTTGTACACAGTCCGGCTATCCGGATACCCCCTATTCCAGGACTCCCTCAGTAGCCCCTGAACCAGGCTTCAATGACGATGAGTCCGACGCGCAGTATTTTCTTCGGCATTGCAAGGCGGGTTCCTCCTCCGAATACTCCAAAGTGGTTATCGAACACGTAGGCCGTGTCCGGATATGCAAGATGATCTTCATATGCCACCGTAGAGAGAATGATATTTCACAAATGCAATCTGCTGACAACTTTTCCCATGACGTGACATGTCATTACGGTAGGATCATTATTCGATCCGTTTTCCCACAACCAGCTACAGCGCATATTACGAGGCGGTTTCTTTGACATGTCTTGTCGAAGCAGAGATTGTGTCCCCTTATTACGGGATTCTCATCAATACGGGTATGGGTAATCTAACCGTGCTGCTAATCGCGGCGAGTGGGAGGTAGACGGGCTCCACCAGGCAAGTGGGGAGGCACGAAAATCCTTTATCGCCTTTATAAGGAGGTCAAGTTCCTTTCTCTTTTACCCATGCCTTCTTCTCCCGCTAGCTCATTCCCCTCTGTGCGAGCCCTAATGCCCAAGCACTCTTCTTCCCCACCGAAGGGAAGTTTCCCATAGATGTCTAGGTCCGGAGCAGGAGGAAGATGGATGGCCTCAACCGTCTAGGAGAAGGACATCAAGAAGCTCTGGGGAGCCGGGTATCTGGCTCAGAAGATCGGCCACCGTCTTCCACTGGCGGGACAAGTCGTCCCCACTCCGAAATCTCATGAGAGAGTCGTGCTCCTCCCCCATTTCGTCCATGGGCTCGGGTTTCCCCTCCACCCATTCGTTCGGTGAATTATGTATTACTATGGGATCGATTTTCATGATCTTTCCCCCAACTCCTTCCTCAGTATCTCGACGTTTATCGTCGTGTGCGAGGCTTTTCTCCGGATCCCACCTCACTTCGGCCTATGGCTGAAGATCTTCAATGTGAAGCCTAAGGTGGTGAGTGGCGAACATGCCGAGTGCGGCGGCGCCATGGTAAGCAAGATGCCCAAGGCTGTTTGGCCGAAAGGAGCCTTCAACGACTCTGTCAAGGAGTGGCAGCAGTAGTGGTTCTATACCACCGAACCGCGTGGCAAGAAGTGGGCGACAGCTCTAGAGTTCAGATCCGGAGCTCCACAGCGGCTCACGTCCTGGCCTGAGAAGGGCCCGAACTGGTGCTCTTCCAATGAGTTGTTACTGCTCCAAACGCGCATTCAGGGTGTGGTCGATAGGGACGTCAAACTCGTCGACATAGTCCAGGTGATGCTTGTTCGCCTGGTTCTCCCTTGTCAGCGCCGAGCTTGTACCCTGTGGGAGTTCGATCCGGCCGAGCACCAAACCCTTCGGGAGCTTTATGATTCCTCCCACAAGGATATCTGGAAGGTGCTCATTAAGTCCAGCAAATCGTGGCCGGGCCCCGTCGAGGAACGTGGGTATCAATCATCCCATTCTCCAAGCTCGGTAAGTCACAACCCCACTCTATCTATTCATGCTTTAGTTGGCATGTCATGCGGGATACATCCTAATCGTGTTTCCTTGCAACTTCAGGGATGGGTAAAGAAGGTGGAGCGGTTACATTGTCCAGCCCCCCTGCCGGAGAAACCGGCCGGACCTCTTCTGACGAAGATGCTGGTCCCTGCGCCTTACAAGGCGCCAAAAAAAGAGGCCTCCAAGAATGTCAAGAAGACCCGGGGTGGCCTTCGCCGTCGCGAGGCTTCGGACGCCAAATCCGAAGACTCCAGCGACGATCCTTCATCCAAGGACGCAGAGAAGGAAGTAGAGGAGGATAAGCCTCACTCTGATGGTGGGAGGAAGAGGACGGCCTCCACATCTCTAGAGGCCGGATCGCCCAAGAGGGGGAAAATTCCCTCTCATTGGCATCCCCCACGGATACCGACAGCAGCCCGGAGTGGGATCCCAAGGCCCAACCCTTGGAGAAGTCGTAAGTATCCGAACACACATATGCATCCAGGATCGTTTTTGGGTATAGTAGTTTTGACTGTTGCCTACATTTTACAGAGTCTGGCAAGCTCCTACGCCGGCCGGTCCTCGTTGGAGGATTCATTCGGCTCGGATGCCTTGTCCAGCGAGATGCCTCCGCAGGCCCCTTCCCCCAAGTCCGGGTGCGACACTGAGGTGTCGTATCCACAAGACCTGGGCCAGGGAGGACATATCCCTGGTGCCAAACACACGGGGATGGATACGGCCCCCGGGACCTCTAGGGTTCTGGGATCGAGCGAGCAGCCACCCCTGATGGTGGGGTGCCTGCCTACGCCGCCGACATCCTCTGTTCGAGCAGAGCTGCCTGGCGGTCTATCGACAGCGTTGAAGAACGCGTCTATTGTCGATGAGCATCGGTCCATTATGGGCCCGGTGGTTGAAAGGATTCAGTCCACCGAGAGCGGGCTGAATGAGTCCTGCCTTGGCTTTATAAAGGCTTTTGAGGTATGTTTCCTAGGAAACCCTTGAGGAATTGTCATAATATGAGCAGTAGCCCCTGATGCACTGTCCGGCGGAGGAGATAGAGCCGGTCAGGGGATCAAATCCCCTACTCTCGCAAGAGCCTATGGGAACGACGTATACCCTTTTGTGTGAAAATAGGCATCCACCGAGAGGACGGCCGCTTACAATGCGGAAGTGTCTGAACTAAAGCAGAGCCTAGCACGGGTCGAGGAGGAACTCGGCCGTGTGAGGAAGCAACTGGAAGACAAGCAAGGTATGTTGAAAACATTTGTATTGGAGTTGAACGAATGGTTGTGTAGAATGAAAAATATTAGTATTGTGTGCTCTAGGAGCGGGTGCCGAATACTAGGCACTGAAGAAAGCTTTGGCTGATGCCAACAAGAAGGCTGAAGCCGAACAAGCGCTTCGTGAAAAACACGAGGCCAGGGTTATCACAGCTGAGCGAGAGCTCCAGGAAGCTGTGAAGAAAAGCGAGGACTTGGAGCGGAGTCTAGAAGGGAAAGAATCCGGACTGGACCAAGTTCTCGAGGCTGTAGAAGGTGCTCGGGAAGAAGCCCGAGGTGTTGCACGGGACATTCAGGAGGCCTGGAAAGTGGCGACTGGAAAGGCCTTCTCTATTCTTAGCTCTTTATATGTTAGAATGTGAAGAATCCTAAGTGGAAAGTTGAACCCTTATTTTTCCAGGGGCTTTTGCGGATCTTTCTCACAGCATATCAGATGCCGCCCAATTCTACCGCACCGAGGAGAAGAAGATTGCGGAGAGGGATTTCTAGTCGCAGTATCTGGCGCCGAACTATCCGGTGCCATTTATCGATCAGCTGAAACAGCTGGTCGAACTGCACCAGCACTAGTAGAAAAGGGGGCAATGGTCCAGGTCAGGTCAGCCCATTAGTCCCAGTTCAATCCAGAACCGGGGCCAATGGGAGCATTTGACCCGGTTCGTGAGCCCCGGGGGCCGGCCGGGCCACGTGGGCCATTGGTCCTAGTTCGTCTGGACCTTTTGGTCCTGGTTGGTGGGACGAACCGGGACCAATGGGCCTCGCTCCTGGCCCACCACCATTGGTCCCAGTTGGTGGCATGAACCGGGACCAAAGGCTGCCCTTTAGTCCCAGTTCGTGGGACGAACCGGGACCAATGAGTTGCCTATATATACCCCTCGTCTGCGAGCAGAGCACTCCCACTGCTCTGTTTTTCTTGGCCGGCGAGGGGAGAGCTTTGTGGTTCTCTAGCTCACCTCCTATGCACACGAGGTGTTCGATGGAATGCCCGAGCCACACTACTTAAGCTTTCTCCTCTCCAAGCTCGACCTCCAAGCTCCATTTTCCTCAATATTTGTCTAGGTTTAGCGGTGCATCACGTCCCGTCCCCGTCTTCACCGCCGTCGATCGCCCGCGCCGATCTCGTCGCCGGCACCACAGTGGTGAGCCTCTTGTTCTTATCTTCTTTCTGAAAGGAAAAAAATTCTTACTTGTATGTTTATATAGATACTTGTATAATTTTCTTACTTTTATTATTGCATCTTATATGGTGCGATGGTTTTGGTATCTGTCCCCATCGGCCCTCGTCCTGTCTATGATTCGAATGTGGTATATATTATCTTTTCATAACTATTGGTTCATTTATTGTTTATGACAATTATGCCGACCAACGTGACATAGATTTTATTTATCTAGGAGGTTGTGGAACCGGAAATTCCAACCGACCCTATTGTCGAGAGGTTAAATTTAGTTGAAGAAGAAAACAATTTGTTGAAGGAAAAAATAAGAAAAATTGAGGAGGAGAAGATGATATTGGAGTTGCATGTTGCGGATGTCGTCGATGATCACAAGATCAAGATGGATGCAATGCGCTTGAAGATTAGAAAGATTAGAAAATATGCCATTCATACCGAGGCTTGGTATCATTATGCCGTTGGATCAGTTGTTACATTGGTTGCGATTATGATCGCATTTGTTTTCGCATTGAAATGTTTTACATAGTTTCAATGTATGGTTTAATTAATTTAGATGCTCTGCAGAGCTTTATGTTGTTAGATGAGAACTATGTATGTACTTTGGTTTTAATGTGATGATGAACTTCTATTAATTTGGTCACTTAATTATCTATTCATGATGTTCTGTAATGATTTTTGACACACTTAATTATATATAATGCACGCAGATGAACCGGCAATGGATGTACGGTTCAAGACACACCTCCGAGTACATTAAGGGCGTGCATGATTTTCTCGAAGTGGCTGAGGCAAACAAGCAGAATGGTTTTATGTGTTGTCCATGCCCTATATGTGGGAATACGAAGTCTTACTCTGACCGGAAAATCCTTCACACCCACCTGCTTTACAAGGGTTTCATGCCACACTATAATGTTTGGACGAGGCACGGAGAAATAGGGGTTATGATGGAAGACGGCGAAGAAGAAGAGTACGATGACAACTATGTGCCCCCTGAATACGGTGATGCTACTGAAGATCAAGAGGAACCAGACGATGTGCACGATGATGCTGCAACGGGCGAAGCTGCTGAAGATCAAGAGGAACCAGACGATGTGCCCGATGATGATGATCTCCGCCGGGTCATTGTCGATGCAAGGACGCAATGCGAAAGTCAAAAGGAGAAGCTGAAGTTCGATCGCATGTTAGAGGACCACAAAAAAGGGTTGTACCCCAATTGCGAAGATGGCAACACAAAGCTCGGTACCGTACTGGAATTGCTGCAGTGGAAGGCAGAGAATGCTGTGCCTGACAAAGGATTTGAGAAGCTACTGAAAATATTGAAGAAGAAGCTTCCAAAGGATAACGAATTGCCCGACAGTACATACGCAGCAAAGAAGGTCGTATGCCCTCTAGGATTGGAGGTGCAGAAGATACATGCATGCCCTAATGACTGCATCCTCTACCGCGGTGCGTACAAGGATCTGAACGCATGCCCGGTATGCGGTGCATTACGGTATAAGATCAGACGAGATGACCCTGGTGATGTTGACGGCGAGCCCCCCAGGAAGAGGGTTCCTGCGAAGGTGATGTGGTATGCTCCTATAATACCACGGTTGAAACGTCTGTTCAGAAACGGAGAGCATGCCAAGTTGATGCGATGGCACAGTGAGGACCGTAAGAAAGACGGGAAGTTGAGAGCACCCGCTGACGGGTCGTAGTGGAGAAAAATCGAGAGAAAGTACTGGGATGAGTTTGCAAGTGACCCAAGGAACGTATGGTTTGCTTTAAGCGCGGATGGCATTAATCCTTTCGGGGAGCAGAGCAGCAATCACAACACCTGGCCCGTGACTCTATGTATGTATAACCTTCCTCCTTGGATGTGCATGAAGCGGAAGTTCATTATGATGCCAGTTCTCATCCAAGGCCCTAAGCAACCCGGCAACGACATTGATGTGTACCTAAGGCCATTAGTTGAAGAACTTTTACAGCTGTGGAATGGAAACGGTGTACGTACGTGGGATGAGCACAAACAGGAGGAATTTGACCTAAAGGCATTGCTGTTCGTGACCATCAACGATTGGCCCGCTCTCAGTAACCTTTCAGGACAGACAAACAAGGGATACCACGCATGCACGCACTGTTTACTTGACACCGATAGTATATACCTGGGAAGCTGCAGGAAGAATGTGTACCTGGGCCATCGTCGATTTCTTCCGACCAACCATCAATGTCGAAAGAAAGGCAAGCATTTCAAAGGCGAGGCAGATCACCGGAAGAAGCCCGCCATGCGTACCGGTGATCACGTACTTGCTATGGTCAATGATTTACACGTAATCTTTGGAAAGGGTCCCGGCGGACTAGCTGTTCCGAGTGACGCTGGGGGACACGCACCCATGTGGAAGAAGAAATCTATATTTTGGGACCTACCCTACTGGAAAGACCTAGAGGTCCGCTCTTCGATCGACGTGATGCACGTGACGAAGAACCTTTGCGTGAACCTGCTAGGCTTCTTGGGCGTGTATGGGAAGACAAAAGATACAGCTGAGGCACGGGAGGACCTGCAACGTTTGCACGAAAAAGACGGCATGCCTCCAAAGCAGTATGAAGGTCCTGCCAGCTATGCTCTTACCAAAGAAGAGAAGGAAATCTTCTTTGAATGCCTGCTTAGTATGAAGGTCCCGACTGGCTTCTCGTCGAATATAAAAGGAATAATAAATATGGCAGAGAAAAAGTTTCAGAACCTAAAGTCTCATGACTGCCACGTGATTATGACGCAACTGCTTCCGGTTGCATTGAGGGGGCTTCTACCGGAAAACGTCCGATTAGCCATTGTGAAGCTATGTGCATTCCTCAATGCAATCTCTCAGAAGGTGATCGATCCAGAAATCATACCAAGGCTAAGGAGTGATGTGGTGCAATGTCTTGTCAGTTTCGAGCTGGTGTTCCCACCATCCTTCTTCAATATCATGACGCACGTCCTAGTTCATCTAGTTGACGAGATTGTCATTCTGGGCCCCGTATTTCTACACAATATGTACCCCTTTGAGAGGTTCATGGGAGTCCTAAAGAAATATGTCCGTAACCGCGCTAGGCCAGAAGGAAGCATCTCCATGGGCCATCAAACAGAGGATGTCATCGGGTTTTGTGTTGACTTCATTCCTGGCCTTAAGAAGATAGGTCTCCCTAAATCGCGGTATGAGGGGAGACTGACTGGAAAAGGCACGCTTGGAAGGGACTCAATAATATGCAGGGACGGATATTCTTGGTCTCAAGCACACTACACAGTTCTACAGAACTCTACCTTGGTGACCCCGTATGTCGATGAACACAAGAACAGTCTGCGCTCCAAACACCCGGAGCAGTGCGACGACTGGATTACATGTGAACACATCAGGACTTTCAGCAGTTGGTTGGAAACACGTCTCAGAGGTGACAACACTGTTTGTGATGAGCTGTACTTGTTGTCCAGGGGACCATCTTTGACTGTATTGATTTGGAAAGGATACGAGATAAATGGGAATACATTTTACATGATTGACCAAGATCAAAAGAGCACCAACCAAAACAGCGGTGTCCGCTTTGATGCAACAACCGAGAGGGGAAAGGACACATATTATGGTTACATAGTGGACATATGGGAACTTGACTACGGACATGATTTTAAGGTCCCTTTGTTTAAGTGCAAATGGGTCAATCTGTCAGGAGGCGGGGTACAGGTAGACCCACAGTACGGAATGACAACAGTGGATCTGAAAAATCTTGGGTACACTGACGAACCGTTCGTCCTAGCCAATGATGTGGCATAGGTTATCTATGTGAAGGACATGTCTACCAGACCGAGAAAAAGAAAAGATAAGGAAGCGAATACATCATACGATGAGCCAAAGCGCCACATAGTTCTTTCAGGAAAAAGGGACATCGTGGGAGTGGAGGGCAAGACAGACATGTCTGAAGATTATGAAAAGTTTCATGAAATTCCTCCCTTCAAAGTCAAGGCTGACCCCAGCATCCTGATAAACGATGAAGATTATCCATGGTTACGGCGCAATAAGCAAATTACACAAGCGAAGAAAAAGTGAAGACTTTCTCCCGCAACTATTATGATGATACCATGCCAACTTTTTAACAGACGAGTATGATAGCATTGTCCATTTTGTACATGCACATGCTATGTGGGTGAATTTATGATACCATGCCAACTTTCATCTTTTTCAGAGTTCATTTGAAATGCTTTAATGTCTTATGGTTCGGCCCATGTAATACCATTAATCCCGTTTCTCTCCTTGTCAAATATGTTCTCACCAAGAACACTCTATAGGCGCATCTATGTTTATTTTTTAGTAAATTAATCACAAACTTGTGATTCACACAAATTTCAAAGAATTCAAATTTTAACTATTCAAATTTGAAAACTAATGGCACTAACAGAAAATTTATAATTTTACTGACCTAACAGAAAAAAGAACTAAAAATAAAGCAAAAAAACAAAAGAAAATAAATAATGCAGAAAACAAAATAAAAATAGCAACAATAAGTATTTTGTTGTAAGTAGAAACAAAATAAAATAAATAAAGCAACAAAGAAAACAAAAAAACAAAAAAAGTGTTTTCAAATTTGAAAACTAATGGCACTAACAGAAAGTTTATAATTTTTCTAAAACTAAAAGCAAAAAAGAATAAAAAAATAAAGCAAAAAACAAAAGAAAATAAATAATGCAGCAAACAAAACAAAAAAACTGGAAAATAATTAAAAATAGCAACAATAAGTATTTTGTTGTAAGTAGAAACAAAATAAAATAAATAAAGCAAGAAAGAAAACAAAAAAATTAAAAAATGTTTTCAAATTTGAAAACTAATGGCACTAACAGAAAGTTTATAATTTTCCTAAAACTAAAAGCAAAAAGAATTAAAAAATAAAGCAAAAAACAAAAGAAAATAAATAATGCAGAAAACAAAACAAAAAAACTGGAAAAAAAATAAAAATAGCAAAAATAAGTAAAGAAAACAAAAAAAACAAAAAAAGTGCCTCCTACTAGGCCCCCACGACCTGAATACGACTAGAAACCCTACCATGGGCTAGGATTCAGGCCTGCAGAAGGCCCAGCAGGCCCACAGGCAAAGCAGTGTCAGATTAGGCCCATTGGCCTGCAGTTCAGAGGAGTTCGAGTGGGAAGAGGCAGCGGAGCTTATAAACAGGTGCGGGGTGCTCTCAACTAGCGAGGTGGGACTAAACTCCCACCACCATGCCGCTGTGCAAGGCCATTGGTCCCGGTTGGTGCCACGAACCGGGACCAATGCAACCCTTTGGTCCCGGTTCGTGGGACCAACCGGGACCAATGCCCCAACTTTAGTCCCGGTTGGTGCCACCAATCGGGACCAAAGGCCACCACTTCCCGCCCTTTGGGCTTCTGAAAAGAGGCCTTTGGTACCGGTTGGTGGCACCAATCGGGACTAAAGGTTGCATTAGTCCCGGTTGGTTTCACGAACCGGGACCAATGCTCTTGCTATATATACAATACTTAGCAGTTTCGACCAAATCCCCCACTTCGTCTCCCCCGACGCCCCTACTCCTCCTCGTCGCCGTCACCGCCCGACGCCCCTGCTACACCTTGCCGTCGCCGCCGCCACCGACGCTGTCAGGCTGCTCGCCTTTGCCGTCGCCGCCGCCCCCTGTGAGCACGGCCTGCTCCCGCGCCCCTCCCGTCCCGCGCCCCGGCGCGTCCAGCACGCCGCTGCCCCTGCCCTGCACGGCCAGCACGCGCCGTCCCTGTCCTGTGCGGCCGCCGCGCGCCGCCCCTGTCCTGCGCAGCCGGCGTGCCGCCACCCCTGCCCTTCGCGGCCCCCGCGTGCCTCCCCGCCGCCCCTGCCATGAATTTTCCATAGCAATTTCCATAGCATTTTTTTGCATTTTTTTGTGTATATGTGTTTGTATGTGTATATATGTGTACATGTTCATAGTATTTTTTTTCATAAGTGTATTTTTTTGTTCATTGCATTTTTTCATATATGTAATGTATATATGTATGTGGTAGCTATATATGTGATGAATGGATGTGGCTATGTATGTATGAATATAATGTTCATAGCATTTTTTTATATATGTTTTTTCATATATGTATTAATTTTTTATTTAGGTTGTTAATTAGTATATATCGATTTTAGGTTAGCGCATTTTAGGTTAGTGTAGAGGAGAAAGAAAAATAAGGAAAAGGAAGAAAAGAGGAAGAAGGAACAAGGAAGAAGAAGAAGAAAAAGAATGAGAGGAAAAAGGAAAATAAGAAGAGGAGAAGAAGAAAGGAATAGAGGAGAAGAAGAAAAAATAGAAAAATTTCTATTTTTTCTTCTTCTCCTCTTATTTTTCTTCTTTTTTTTCTTCTTCTTCTTCCTCCTTCCTTCTTCCTCTTTTCTTCCTTTTCCTTATTTTCCGTTCTCAAGGGAGAAGAAGAAAAAGAAGAGGAGAAGAAGAAGAATAAAAGGAATAGAGGAGAAAGAAAAAACTTCAACACGAGGGGGGGTACCGATATCCCCTCCCCGATAACATTATTTTCCCATGTATATGTATGTCGCGTCGTTGTCGATATAACCCCCTCGAGATAACTTCGACATGAGGGGCGGTCGATATATATACCCCCTCTCGACCGTGATAACTTATACCACGGCAGCACCCTCCTCGGCCCTCTCGCTCGACCAAAACTCTCGAGGACACCCAAACCCTAGAGAGAAAACGATGTTGGTCGTCTCCTACCCCCTCCCACCGCGCCCCTACCCGACAAATTAACTCTCTCGAGGCCACCCAAATTTACCAAGTTAAAAGAGCGTTGTCGTCGAGGCCACCCCAAACCCTTGAAGCGTTGTGTCGAGGCCACCCCAAACCCTAGAGAAGCAGCGTCGAGGCCACTAACAAGATTCCTTATTGTAATTAGCTAGCTAGTTATACGTTTGCCACTAATATATATCCATCTGTACCATGTTTGAATAATAATTGACATGTTGTAAATATTTGCAGAAACTATGGAGCACTCCCGAGACGAAGCAACAAAAGCGATGTTGGGGGACATAATCGCACAAGGAAGTGATGAAGTTGCATCATTTCTCAACGACACCGATGGTTAGGAAGGACTGGGTGAAGAAGAGGGCTATGTTCATGATGGCTTCGGCCCATTAATGCCGGTACAAGAAGAGGGCTATGTTCATGATGGCTCTGGTGACACAATGGAGGTACAAGAAGGAGACCGTGCTGACTGCTCCGGTGACCGAACCGAGTCTAGCCAGGTATATATATATTAGTTAAGCCCGTGCTGGCTAGTAAATTGTTGCATCCATTGTTTTGGTATATGTACACATATTAATTACTCCCGTCTTTCTTCCTTTTAATTTCTAGCCCTCCGGATCGAGCACAACTTCGGTAAGGAGACGAGGCCCGAAGAAAAAGTTGAGCTCGGATGAAAGGTTTGAGATCAGAGAAATCACGCCCTACGGCGAACCGATTGAACCCATCCGGACAAAGAACGCATTTTCTGCTCAGTGCGGGGTTCTTGTTAGGGACAAGATCCCGATCAGCACCCAGCAATGGTATAAGCCTAAGGAGGAAGACCCTGAGGTGTCTTATGTCAATGATATGCAGAAAGAAGATCTTTGGACTCAGCTGAAGGCAAATTTCACCCTACCGCCAGAGGAGGATTTGGAGAAGCCAGTTAAAGAGCAATTAATCATGTCTTGTGCTCTTAAGAAGATGGCAACCCTATTCAGGAGGTGGAGGAAAGAGCTGAACAAGTTTGTCGACAAAGAAGAGACACCAGAATTCATCGGCAAATATGAGAAGATCAAGGATCACTGGCCCACATTTGTGGCCCACAAGACATCGGAAAAGAGTAAGAAGATGTCGGTGACAAACAAGCAAAATGCTGCGAAGAAGAAGCTTCACCATCGCATGGAGTCAGGTGGCTACCTCAAAGCCCGGCCTAAGTGGTCCAAGGCTGAGAATGATCTGCTTGAAAAAGGGATCGAACCAGAGACAATGAACTGGCTAGACCGTTGCCGGACTTGGTTCTTCGGGGCTGGCGGAACCTTGGACACTGTATCAGGGAAGTGCCGTTGGATGGACGAGCAACTGAAAATACCAGTCAAGAAGCTTCGGCACTATATCCATGCAGCGCAGCAAGGGACGTTCATTCCAGACAGGGAGAAGGACGAGCTCACAATGGCCCTCGGGAATCCTGAGCACCCTGGACGGACACGTGGCACGCCGGGCTCCATTTCGTGGAAGGTTGGTTTTCCAGACACAGAGGGTCACAAAACCCACGAGAGGAGTAAGAAACTGGAGCAGGGCCAACTGCGCGCGCTGCACGAAAGGGTAATGGGGCTAGAGGAACGAGAAGAGGAACGAGAAGCAGCAGATCACAGCAAACAACCCGCCGAAGCTTCCCATGAAGCTACCCCGCCATCTCAGCGGAGAAGCAGGGTTGCTTCCACTGAACCGCTTCAGCCGGAGCTGTTGGAAATATGCCCTAGAGGCAATAATAAAAGTGTTATTATTATATTTCTTTGTTCATGATAATAGTCTTTTATTCATGCTATAACTGTATTATCTGGAAATCGTAATACACGTGTGAATACATAGACCATAATATGTCCCTAGTGAGCCTCTAGTTGACTAGCTCGTTGTGATCAACAGATAGTCATGGTTTCCTGGCTATGGACATTGGATGTCGTTGATAACAGGATCACATCATTAGGAGAATGATGTGATGGACAAGACCCAATCTTAAGCATAGCACAAAGGTTGGTTAGTTCGTTTGCTAGAGCTTTTCCAATGTCAAGTATCTCTTCATTCGACCATGAGATCGTGTAACTCCCGGATACCGTAGGAGTGCTTTGGGTGTACCAAATGTCACAACGTAACTGGGTGACTATAAAGGTGCATTACAGGTATCTCCGAAAGTGTCTGTTGGGTTGACACGGATCGAGACTGGGATTTGTCACTCCGTATGACGGAGAGGTATCTCTGGGCCCACTCGGTAATGCATCATCATAATGAGCTCAAGGTGACCAAGTGTTTGGTCATGGGATCATGCATTACGGTACGAGTAAAGTGACTTGCCGGTAACGAGACTGAACAAGGTATTGGGATACCGACGATCGAGTCTCGGGCAAGTAACGTACTGATTGACAAAGGGAATTGTATACGGGGTTTGATCGAATCCTCGACATCATGGTTCATCCGATGACATCATCGAGGAGCATGTGGGAGCCAACATGGGTATCCAGATCCCGCTGTTGGTTATTGACCGGAGAGTCTCGGTCATGTCTGCATGTCTCCCGAACCCGTAGGGTCTACACACTTAAGGTTCGGTGACGCTAGGGTTATCAGGAAGACAAGTATGTGATTACCGAATGTTGTTCGGAGTCCCGGATGAGATCCTGGACGTCACGAGGAGCTCCGGAATGGTCCGGAGGTAAAGTTTTATATAAGGGAAGTTGTTAAACGGGCACCGGAAAGTTTCGGGGTCATACCGGTATTGTACCGGGACCACCGGAAAGGTTCCGGGGTTCCACCGGGAGGGACCACCCCTCCCGGGGGGCCACTTGGGCTGCGTAGGGATAGCAGCCAGCCCCTAGTGGGCTTGGCGCCCCCCCCTTGGGCCCATGCGCCTAGGGTTGGGGGGGAAACCCTAAAGGGGGCGCACCCCCCTTGCTTGGGGGGCAAGCCCCCCACCCTTTGGCCGCCGCCCCCCTCTAGGGTTTCCCCTAGAGGGCCTGCCCCCTTGCCCCTCTCCTCCTATATATAGAGGGGTGAGGGGAGGGCTGCTGTACACCACAACTCAAGGCGCAGCCCCTCCCCTCCCCAACACCTCTCCTCCTCCGTACGTGCTCGGCGAAGCTCTGTCGGAATACTGCTGCACCAACTGCACCACGCCGTCGTGCTGCCCTTGGAGCTGCCTTCCTCAACCTCTCCTTCCTCCTTGCTGGATCAAGACGGAGGAGACGTCGTTCGTCCCGTACGTGTGTTGAACGCGGAGGTGCTGTCCGTTCAGCACTTGGTCATCGGTGATCCGAATCACGACGAGTACGACTCCATCATCACCATCCCCTTGAACGCTTCCGCACTCGATCTACAAGTGGTATGTAGATGCAAACTCTTCCCCTTTACTCGTTGCTTAGATGAACTCATAGATGGATCTTGGTGAAACCGTAGGAAAAATTTTAATTTTCTGCAACGTTCCCCAATAGTGGCATCATGAGCTAGGTCTATGCGTAGTTCTCTTTGCATGAGTAGAACACAATTTTGTTGTGGGCATGGATCTTGTCAACTTACTTGCCACTACTAGTCTTTTCTTGCTTCAACGGCATTTTGGGATGAAGCGGCCCGGACCAACCTTACACTTACGCTTACGTGAGACCGGTTCCACCGATTGACATGCACTAGTTGCATAAGGTGGCTGGCGGGTGTCTGTCTCTCCCACTTTAGTTGAAGCGGATTCGATGAAAAGGGTCCTTATGAAGGGTAAATAGAAGTTGACAAAATCACGTTGTGGTTATTCGTAGGTAAGAAAACGTTCTTGCTAGAACCCAATTGCAGCCACATAAAAGATGCAACAACAATTAGAGGACGTCTAACTTGTTTTTGCAGCGATTGATCATGTGATGTGATATGGCCAGAAGTTGTGATGAATGATGAATTGTGATGTATGAGATCATGTTCTTTGTAATAGGATTCACGACTTGCATGTCGATGGGTATGACAACCGGCAGGAGCCATAGGAGTTGTCTTTATTTTTTGTATGACCTGCGTGTCATTGAAGAACGCCATGTAACTTACTTTACTTTATTGCTAAACGCGTTAGTCATAGAAGTAGAAGTAGTCGTTGGCGTGACAACTTCATGAAGACACGATGATGGAGATCATGATGATGGAGATCATGGTGTCATGCCGGTGACAAGATGATCATGGTGCCCCGAAGATGAAGATCAAAGGAGCTATATGATATTGGCCATATCATGTCACTACTTTATATAATTGCATGTGATGTTTATTATGTTTTATGCATCTTGTTTACTTAGGATGACGGTAGTAAATAAGATGATCCCTTACAACAATTTCAAGAAGTGTTCTCCCCTAACTGTGCACCGTTGCTACAGTTCGTCGCTTCTAAGCACCACGTCATGATCGGGTGTGATGGATTCTTACGTTCACATACAACGGGTGTAAGACAGTTTTACACAACGAAAACACTTAGGGTTAACTTGACGAGCCTAGCATGTGCAGACATGGCCTCGGAACATGGAGACCGAAAGGTCGAACACGAGTCGTATGGAAGATACGATCAACATGAGAATGTTCACCGATGATGACTAGTCCGTCTCACGTGATGATCGGACACGGGCTAGTCGACTCGGATCATGTAACACTTAGATGACTAGAGGGATGTCTAATCTGAGTGGGAGTTCATAATTTGATTAGAACTTAATTATCATGAACTTAGTCTAAAACCTTTGCAAATATGTCTTGTAGATCAAATGGCCAAAGCTCATGTCAACATGAACTTCAACGCGTTCCTAGAGAAAACCAAGCTAAAAGATGATGGCAGCAACTATACAGACTGGGTCCGGAACCTGAGGATCATCCTCATAGCTGCCAGGAAACAATATGTCCTAGAAGGACCGCTAGGTGACGCTCCCGTCCCAGAGAACCAAGACATTATGAATGATTGGCAGTCTCGTCCTGATGATTACTCCCTCGTTCAGTGCGGCATGCTTTACAGCTTAGAACCGGGGCTCCAAAAGCGTTTTGATCATCACGGAGCATATGAGATGTTCGAGGAGCTGAAACTAGTTTTCCAAGCTCACGCCCGGGTTGAGAGATATGACATCTCCGACAAGTTCTATAGTTGTAAGATGGAGGAAAATAGTTCTGTCAGTGAGCACATACTCAAGATGTCTGGGTTGCACAACCGTATGACCCAGCTGAATATTAACCTCCCTGATGAGGCAGTCATTGACAGAATCCTTCAGTCGCTCCCACCAAGCTACAAGAGCTTTGTGATGAACTACAATATGCAGGGGATGGTAAAGACCATTCCGGAAGTATTTTCTATGCTGAGGTCAGCAGAGGTTGAAATCAAGAAAGAACATCAAGTGTTGATGGTCAATAAGACCACTAAGTTCAAGAAGGGCAAGGGTAAGAAGAACTTCAAGAAGGACGGCAAAGAGGTTGCCGCGCCCGGTAAGCCAGTTGCCAGGAAGAAGTCAAAGAATGTACCCAAGCCTGAGACTGAGTGCTTTTATTGCAAGGGGAAGGGTCACTGGAAGCGGAACTGCCCCAAATACTTAGCGGATAAGAAGGCCGGCAACACCAAAGGTATATTTATATACATGTAATTGATGTGTACCTTACCAGTACTCGTAGTAACTCCTGGGTATTTGATACCGGTGCCGTTGCTCATTTTTGTAACTCACAGCAGGAGCTGCGGAATAAACGGAGACTGGCGAAGGACGAGGTGATGATGCGCGTCGGGAATGGTTCCAGAGTCGATGTGATCGCCGTCGGCATGCTGCCTCTACATTTACCTACGGGATTAGTTTTGAACCTTAATAATTGTTATTTAGTGCCAAGTTTGAGCATGAACATTGTATCTGGATCTCGTTTAATACGAGATGGCTACTCATTTAAGTCTGAGAATAATGGTTGTTCGATTTATATGAGAGATATGTTTTATGGTCATGCTCCGATGGTCAATGGTTTATTCTTAATGAATCTCGAGCGTAATATTACACATGTTCATAGTGTAGATGCCAAAAGATGTAAAGTTGATAACGATAGTCCCACATACTTGTGGCACTGCCGCCTTGGTCACATTGGTGTCAAGCGCATGAAGAAGCTCCATGCTGATGGACTTTTAGAGTCTCTTGATTATGAATCGTTTGACACATGCGAACCATGCCTCATGGGCAAAATGACCAAGACTCCGTTCTCCGGAACAATGGAACGAGCAACCAACTTGTTGGAAATCATACATACCGATGTGTGCGGTCCAATGAGCGTTGAGGCTCGTGGAGGATATCGTTATGTTCTCACTCTCACTGATGACTTAATTAGATATGGGTATGTCTACTTAATGAAACACAAATCTGAGACCTTTGAAAAGTTCAAGGAATTTCAGAATGAGGTGGAGAATCAACGTGACCGAAAGATAAAGTTCCTACGATCAGATCGTTGAGGAGAATATTTAAGTCACGAATTTGGCACACACTTAAGGAAATGTGGAATCGTTTCACAACTCACGCCACCTGGAACACCTCAGCGAAACGGTGTGTCCGAACGTCGTAATCGCACTCTATTGGATATGGTGCGGTCTATGATGTCTCTTACCGATTTACCGCTATCATTTTGGGGATATGCTCTAGAGACAGCTACATTCACTTTAAATAGGGCACCGTCTAAATCCGTTGAGACGACACTGTATGAATTATCGTTTGGGAAGAAACCTAAGCTGTCGTTTCTAAAAGTTTGGGGATGCGATGCTTATGTCAAGAAACTTCAACCTGAAAAGCTCGAACCCAAGTCGGAAAAATGCGTCTTCATAGGATACCCTAAGGAAACTGTAGGGTATACCTTCTACTTAAGATCCGAGGGCAAGATCTTTGTTGCCAAGAACGGATGCTTTCTGGAAAAAGAGTTTCTCTCGAAAGAAGTAAGTGGGAGGAAAGTAGAACTCGATGAAGTACTATCTCTCGAACGGGAAAGTGGTGCAGCTCAGGAAAATGTTCCTGTGATGCCCTCACCAACCGAAGAGGAAAACAATGATGATGATCAAGGTACTTCGGATCAAGTTGCTACTGAACTTCGTAGGTCCACAAGGACATGTTCCGCACCAGAGTGGTACGGCAACCCTGTCCTGGAAATCATGTTGTTAGACAACGGTGAACCTTCGAACTATGAAGAAGCGATGGCGGGCCCAGATTCCAACAAATGGCTTGAAGCCATGAAATCCGAGATAGAATCCATGTATGAAAACAAAGTATGGACTTTGACAGACTTGCCCGATGATCGGCGAGCGATAGAAAACAAATGGATCTTTAAGAAGAAGACAGACGCGGATGGCAATGTTACCATCTATAAAGCTCGACTTGTCGCTAAGGGTTATCGACAAGTTCAAGGGATTGACTACGACGAGACATTCTCTCCCGTAGCGAAGCTAAAGTCTGTCCGAATCTTGTTAGCAATTGCCGCATACTATGATTATGAGATATGGCAGATGGACGTCAAAACGGCATTCCTTAACGGACATCTTAAGGAAGAGCTGTATATGATGCAGCCGAAAGGTTTTGTCGATCCTAAGAACGCTAACAAAGTATGCAAGCTCCAGCGATCCATTTATGGGCTGGTGCAAGCACCTCGGAGTTGGAATATTCGCTTTGATGAGATGATCAAAGCTATTGGGTTTATGCAGACTTATGGAGAAGCCTGCATTTACAAGAAAGTGAGTGGGAGCTCTGTAGCATTTCTCATATTATATGTAGATGACATACTTTGATGGGAAATGATATAGAATTCTTGGACAGCATTAAGGCCTACTTGAATAAGTGTTTTTCAATGAAGGACCTTGGAGAAGCTGCTTATATATTAGGCATCAAGATCTATAGAAATAGATCGAGACGCCTCATAGATCTTTCACAAAGCACATGCCTTGATAAGATTTTGAAGAAGTTCAAAATGGATCAATCCAAGAAAGGGTTCTTGCCTGTATTGCAAGGTGTGAGATTGAGCTCGGCTCAATGCCCGACCACGGCAAAAGATATAGAAGAGATGAGTGTCATCCCCTATCCTTCAGCCATAGGATCTATTATGTATGCCATGCTGTGTACCAGACCTGATGTAAACCTTGCCGTAAGTTTGGTAGGAAGGTACCAAAGTAATCCAGGCAAGGAACACTGGACAGCGATCAAGAATATCCTGAAATACCTGAAAAGGACAAAGGACATGTTTCTCGTTTATGGAGGTGACGAAGAGCTCGTCGTAAAGGGTTACGTCGACGCTAGCTTCGACACAGATCTGGATGACTCTAAGTCACAAACCGGATACGTGTATATGTTGAATGGTGGAGCAGTAAGCTGGTGCAGCTGCAAGCAGAGCGTCGTGGCGGGATCTACATGTGAAGCGGTGTACATGGCAGCCTCGGAGGCAGCGCATGAAGCTATTTGGGTGAAGGAGTTCATCATCGACCTAGGAGTCATACCCAATGCGTCGGGGCCGATCAAACTTTTCTGTGACAATACTGGAGCTATTGCCCTTGCGAAGGAGCCCAGATTTCACAAGAAGACCAGGCACATCAAGCGTCGTTTCAACTCCATCCGTGAAAATGGTCAAGATGGAGACATAGAAATTTGCAAAGTACATACGGATCTGAATGTCGCAGATCCTGACTAAACCTCTCTCGCGAGCGAAACATGATCAACACCAGAACTCTATGGGTGTTCGATTCATCACAATGTAACTAGATTGTTGACTCTAGTGCAAGTGGGAGACTGTTGGAAATATGCCCTAGAGGCAATAATAAAAGTGTTATTATTATATTTCTTTGTTCATGATAATAGTCTTTTATTCATGCTATAACTGTATTATCCCGAAATCGTAATACACATGTGAATACATAGACCACAATATGTCCCTAGTGAGCCTCTAGTTGACTAGCTCGTTGTGATCAACAAATAGTCATGGTTTCCTGGCTATGGACATTGGATGTTGTTGATAACGGGATCACATCATTAGGAGAATGATGTGATGGACAAGACCCAATCTTAAGCATAGCACAAAGGTCGGTTAGTTTGTTTGCTAGAGCTTTTCCAATGTCAAGTATCTCTTCCTTCGAC
Source organism: Triticum aestivum (assembly GCF_018294505.1). Taxonomy (NCBI): domain Eukaryota; kingdom Viridiplantae; phylum Streptophyta; class Magnoliopsida; order Poales; family Poaceae; genus Triticum; species Triticum aestivum. The sequence goes on from NC_057810.1 coordinate 38,622,054, forward strand.
CATGAGATCGTGTAACTCCCGGATATCGTAGGAGTGCTTTGGGTGTACCAAACGTCACAACGTAACTGGGTGACTATAAAGGTGCATTACAGGTATCTGCGAAAGTGTCTGTTGGGTTGACACGGATCGAGACTGGGATTTGTCACTCCGTATGACGGAGAGGTATCTCTGGGCCCACTCGGTAATGCATCATCATAATGAGCTCAAGGTGACCAAGTGTTTGGTCACGGGATCATGCATTACGGTACGAGTAAAGTGACTTTCCGGTAACGAGACTGAACAAGGTATTGGGATACCGACGATCGAGTCTTGGGCAAGTAACGTACCGATTGACAAAGGGAATTGTATACGGGGTTTGATCGAATCCTCGACATCGTGGTTCATCCGATGACATCATCGAGGAGCATGTGGGAGCCAACATCGGTATCCAGATCCCGCTGTTGGTTATTGACCGGAGAGTCTCGGTCATGTCTGCATGTCTCCCGAACCCGTAGGGTCTACACACTTAAGGTTCGGTGACGCTAGGATTATCAGGAAGACAAGTATGTGATTACCGAATGTTGTTCGGAGTCCTGGATGAGATCTCGGACGTCACGAGGAGTTCCGTAATGGTCCAGAGGTAAAGTTTTATATATGGGAAGTTGTTAAACGGGCACCGGAAAGTTTCGGGGTCATACCGGTATTGTACCGGGACCGCCGGAAAGGTTCCGGGGGTCCACCGGGAGGGACCACCCCTCCCGGGGGGCCACTTGGGCTGCGTAGGGATAGCAGCCAGGCCCTAGTGGGCTTGGCGCGCCCTCCCCCTTGGGCCCATGCGCCTAGGGTTGGGGGGAAACCCTAAAGGGGGCGCACCCCCCTTGCTTGGGGGGAAAGCCCCCCACCCTTTGGCCGCCGCCCCCCTCTAGGGTTTCCCCTAGAGGGCCGGCCCCCTTGCCCCTCTCCTCCTATATATAGAGGGGTGAGGGGAGGGCTGCTGTACACCACAACTCAAGGTGCAGCCCCTCCCCTCCCCAACACCTCTCCTCCTCCGTACGTGCTCGGTGAAGCTCTGTCGGAATACTGCTGCACCAACTGCACCACGCCGTCATGCTACCCTTGGAGCTGCCTTCCTCAACCTCTCCTTCCTCCTTGCTGGATCAAGACGGAGGAGACGTCATTCGTCCCGTACGTGTGTTGAACGCGGAGGAGCTGTCCGTTCAGCACTTGGTCATCGGTGATCCGAATCACGATGAGTACGACTCCATCATCACCATCCCCTTGAACGCTTCCGCACTCGATCTACAAGTGGTACGTAGATGCAAACTCTTCCCCTTGACTCGTTGCTTAGATGAACTCATAGATGGATCTTGGTGAAACCGTAGGAAAAATTTTAATTTTCTGCAACGTTCCCCAACAGGAGCATGTCTTGACGGCTCCTGCCAGCTATCCCATGGATGCTATCACGGAGTCTCAAAATTGCCACATTATGACGCGATGGATAAATTTGAAGGTCAAGGCGGCTGTTGGCTCTGTTTATCCTACTGGACCCGATGCAACTTATCACTGCCGGCTGATTCCAGAAGGATATGCTAGGGTGATGGTGGATGAAATAACAGAGGGATTTGAGGACCTCCAGCTTGACCACCCTACCGGTGAAGGGGAGACTAGGTTGGGTTCTGCTCTGAAGACTCCATGCCTATGGCGGAAGGAGCTCATCAACCTTCCGAAATGGACGCCTCCGCCTCCTCCTCGTCCTCCCACGAGTCAGGGCACTCCGCCTCCTCCACCGCCTCCTCCTCCGATGAGTGACAATCAGGGCATGCATGGCGGCACTCCACCTCCTTCTCCGGCGCGTGGCGGCACTCCGCCTCCTTCTCCTCCTGCGCCGGCGCTCCCGAGCAGCCAGCAACCTCCTCCTTCTCCGCCTTGCCAGCAAGGGCAGAAGAGACCCGCCGCCACCCCGGCTACTCCGGCGCGTCGTAGTCCTTCTCCTCCGCCTCGTAAGCAAGCACGAAAGAAGACAGACGCCGCAGCCGCTCCATCTGCTCCGGTGTCTAGGAGCACAACCAGAGGCGGGAGGCAATACCGATACGGTCCACCTCTCAAGCCTCTAGAGAACTTACCGTACGAGAGGACCGATGAGGAAAATGCGACGACCGCGCGGACCCACATTAAGGAGTTCTTTGAAGGGGTGAAAGCAAAGAGACATCCACCTCCGGAGCAGAAGGTAGATCCGGTGAAAGCAAAGCGCACTCTCGATGCCCTGAGGAAACCGGCAAAGTCTCCACCGAGAACCCACTATGAGCGCATTAGTGAACAGACATATCTCCAAGCGGAGCGGTCGGGAAGTACTGTCAGACATCAAAGGTCAAGAGAATGAGCAGCTGCGAAAAAAATTGACCAGCTCGGCGAACAAGCAAACCAATCGTGCCCCCCGCTCAATGTGTCTAGTGGCAACATCGTCGCTAATGCTCCAGGGATGGTGGCCGGTTATGGCAATCTACAAGATTACCTGCCTGACGATCAACTTCCTGATTTCATGGAGTTGGACAAACACGGATACGAGTACGGGAAGCCTCTCGTCAAAGATGAAAAATCTCTAACAACGATGATGCGAAGATTCCATAATTGGTACATGAAAACCTGCAGAGAGTATAGGGGGATCAATAGTTTGTATCTGAACATTAAAGAGGAGCACGACCTCGTTGCAACTGATATGTTGTGTGTTCCATTTGAGTACTTCTTCGCGTTCTTCAATCAAAAGGCCCTCGATAAATTAACGGTCTTTTGCTACTGCCTGTAAGTATTATTTCTGTCATTAAGTCTCTATATATAGCTCGGCTCTTTCATTGCATGTATTTATAATTAATTATCCACAATATATTATGCAGATTGAAGATCGTCAAGTGCAAAAAACAAGAAATTTATGACATTGGGTTCATTAACACAAATATCATAGATGAATTTCTGGTTAAAAAGCACGCCAAAGGGGCCGAAGACAACTTGCTACAATCGTTGATCAAAAATCAAAACAAAGATACCATACTCTTTCCTTACAACTTCGAGTGAGTTACTGTCATGTGCATATTCGGTTTCCCTTATTACTCAAGCGAGGTTATAGTAATGAAATTGATGAGTTATGCATGCGTGCGCAGCTTCCACTATGTTCTTCTGGAGATTAAGCTTGAGCGGGGACTAGTAACCGTCTTAGACTCAAGACGAAAAGATCCTGAAACCTATGCGGAAATGACTGAATTGCTCAACAAGTAAGTTCAATCGATCATTATCGCACCATATCAGCAACTTTTTGTTCATTTCTTGACATCTCAAGTAATAATGATTGTTTTCTTTGTCTTGCAGGGTTTGGAAACAGTTCACCGCAGAAACTCCGGGACTGCCGAAGGAGCTGCGATATACATACCCGAAAGTAAGTACTACTGGCTAGCTTGTTGCGTGCATCTCCCGTTGATTCTATAGCTATACTTTCATCCATGCCATTTATAATGCTTCATTATCAGTTTGATTGACCTCTATTTCTCGTAAAGTGCTTGTGGTAGGAACAAGGGAATGATTTATGTGGATACTACGTGTGCGAGTTCATCCACAACGCGACTTTGAAAACTAAGCAGGGCTACTCTAAAAGACAATATGAAGTGCGTAAGCAATGATATTCACAATTTCATTTTATTACACCATCATTTCTGTTGAGTTTCATTCATATATATGTATTAATTAACCCCCTTCTTCAAATTAGACGTGGCAGATGCGGAATGAACTCCTAGAACCAGATCGCATGAAAGCAATTCAAGAGGAATTGGCGGGATTCTTTCTTGACCACGTCATCAATAAAGGCGGAGAATACCATGTGGAAGTTGATTTCAATTGCTAGGGGATTGTAATTAAGAGATCTTACATATTGTATATGTATGTAGCCAGTAGCGTCGGATAGATAATACGAAAACTTGTTGTTCGACCAATCTCTCGGAGAACGAGAGGTCGATCGATCACTTCTCTCGGTATGCATGACGAACTTTTGTACTTAATGGTTCCCTTCATTTTCTTACTAGCTAGCGTGTCGAGGGCCTCACTATGTATACTACGTAGCATCGACCAAGCACGGACATAAGAGAGGACACTTCTCTCTATTAATTAGCTAGCTAACACAATATATGAAACACCTAAATTAACCCCCCAACCCCCCCCCCCTTTCAAAACAAAAAACAAAAACCCCAGCCACTGGAACACTGATGCGTGGAGTCCTTTTGGTCCCGGTTGGTGCCACCAACCGGGACCAAAGGCCCCCTGAGGAAGTCCTGGATTAGGGGGTGTCCGGATAGCCGAACTATCACCGTTGGCCGGACTCCTAGACTATGAAGATAAAAGATTGAAGACTACGTGCCGTGTCCGGATGGGACTTTCCTTGGCGTGGAAGACAAGCTTGACGATACGGATATGTAGATCTCCTACCATTGTAACTGACTCTGTGTAACCCTAACCCTCTCTGCTGTCTATATAAACCGGAGGGTTTTAGTCCGTAGGACGAACAACATTCATACCATATGCTAGCTTCTAGGGTTTAGCCTCTCTGATCTCGTGGTAGATCTACTCTTGTACTACCCATATCATCAATATTAATCAAGCAGGAGTAGGGTTTTACCTCCATCGAGAGGGCCCGTACCTGGGTAAAAACATCATATCCCTTGTCTACGCACAGTTTGGGACCCCCTACCCTAGATCCGCCGGTTTTGACACCGACATTGGTGCTTTCATTGAGAGAGTCCTGGATTATGGGGTGTCCGGATAGCCGAACTATCACTGTTGGCCAGACTCCTACACTATGAAGATACAAGATTGAAGACTTCGTCCCGTGTCCGGATGGGACTTTCCTTGGCGTGGAACACAAGCTTGGCGATACGGATATGTAGATCTCCTACCATTGTAACCGACTCTGTGTAACCCTAACCCTCTCCGGTGTGTATATAAACCGGAGGGTTTTAGTCCGTAGGACGAACAACAATCATACCATAGGCTAGCTTCTAGGGTTTAGCCTCTCTGATCTCGTGGCAGATCTACTCTTGTACTACCCATATCATCAATATTAATCAAGCAGGAGTAGGGTTTTACCTCCATCGAGATGGCCCGAACCTGGGTAAAAACATCGTGTCCCTTGTCTCCTATTACCATCTGCCTAGACGCACAGTTCGGGACCCCCTAGCCGAGATCCGCCGGTTTTGACACCGACATTGGTGCTTTTATTGAGAGTTGAACTCAAGACCTCCCGCTTACCTCCGCCTATGTTTTTCCACGAGAGCCTGGAGCTCTTGCTGCACCTCCGCCACCCGCGCCTCCTGCTTCTCTCGCTCGGTGCGCTCCATGGCCGCACTATTTTTGGCTTTGGACACCGCTTCCTTCAGGGTCGCCACCTCGTTCGTGGCCCTTGCAATACCCACGTTATTCCTGTCATTTTTTGCAACCAAATCATTTCTATAAGGTATTACTTTAATAAGGTATTACTTACCTTCCTTGTCCTCGAGCTGCTTCTTGGCAAGGCCGAGCTCATTCTCGGAACACTCGAGGCTCTGCTTCAATGCATTGACCTCCGCAGTCAGTGCGGCAGAGTCAGCAGCGCACCCCGCATTCCCATATTGACATATTTATGTTAGACTCCTGCGTCTATCTTTTTGGATCCTCAGCTCGGCTTTTCTTTCTAAACACCGAACTAAGCATCAGTTGCTACTGTCTATGCGGTAATATTCTTACGTATCTTGAAAACTTACCTCAAAGCCTGTTAGAAGGCTGGTACAGGCTTCAGTCAGCCCGCTCTTGGCGGACTGAACTTTCTGCATCACCACACTCATGATAGTGCGGTGCGCCTCGTCGATGGAGGTGCCCTTAAGCGCCTCCAGCAAGCTATCCGGTGCCTCCGGTTGGACGCAGGCCACCGGTGTTGTAGTCTTGCCCTTCTTACGAAGGGGCTGCCGGCAGGACTCCGAAACCACTGAAGGTTCCGGTACGGAGTCCGGCACAGGGCCGGACTTAGAGCCCTCTGGGGTTTGCCCCCTTTGCGCCCGAAGTCCGGGAGGTCGCCTTGCGGTGCCTCCAGGACCACCTCCTCCTGGTTGGGCCCCTTTTGGGACTCCACCGTGGTGTCTTCTGCATCGCAAGGGGAGGAGGCTGTCGGAAGTGAAGTTCTATTCACATCCGACGAACCCAGGGAGCCGCTCGACGAAGTGGGAAGCTCGTCCTTGGGCGGGCTACATGGTTGTATTCGTCGTTAGAAGATACTATGCGACAAATGAAAAATCATGAGTTATTCTGGAATCCGGACACTTACGATCTCGCCAGGGGCTTGGCCCTCGAGGGCCACTCCTCTTCGCCGGTGTCGGTGTTCGTGGAGTAGTCCGGAGGAAGGGTCCTTCCCTTCTTGGACCCTCCGGCCTCCCCAGTTGGGGAGGCCTTCCTTTTCTTCTCTCCCCACGCTGGGGGAGAAGCCTCTTTTTTCTCCTCCTCGTCTTCACGGGAGGAGTCCGCCTTCGAGTCATCGGACGATGAGTCTGATAACACCTGACGCCAGGAACTCTTTCGAGTTCCCATGGCTTTCTTCTTGGCCTTCTTCTCCGGCACTACGTGAGGTGCCGGAACCAGCAGCCCCGTCAATCGGGCGTCCACTGGGTCTTCTGGTAAGGGAGCCGGACAGTTAACCTGCCCAGACTTCTTCTGCCAGGCCTGTCAAAGGTAGGGGAATTTAGATCCCGCATAGAGTCCAACTATGAAATAGTGTCCTGTAAAGGGTAAAATAGCTTACCTCGCCGGCTTGACGCTACGAGCTGAATCCACGATCTTCGATAGCGGATGCGGGAGCCTCGGCGCCCTTGAACAACACCTTCTAGGCGTCTTCGTACATAGTGTCGAAGAGCCTGCTCAAGGTTTGGTGATGTGCCGGATCAAACTCCCACAAGTTGAAGGCCCGTTGTTGGCATGGGAGGATCCGGCGGATGAGCATGACCTGGACTACATTGACGAGCTTGATCTTCTTGTTCACAAGGTTTTGGACGCAGGTTTGGAGTCCGGTCAGCTCTTCCAAATCACCCCACGCCAGGCCCTTCTCTTTCCAGGAAGTGAGCCGTGTGGGGATGCCAGATTGGAATTCGGGGGCCGCTGCCCATTCAGGGTCACGCGGCTCGGTGATGTAGAACCACCCCGATTTCCACCCTTTGATGGTTTCCACGAAGGCGCCCTCGAGCCATATGACGTTGGGCATCTTGCCTACCATGGCGCCTCCGCACTCCACCTGCTGGCCGCCCACTACCTTCGGCTTGACATTGAAGGTCTTCAGCCATAAGCCGAAGTGGGGCTTGATGCGGAGGAAGGCCTCGCACACAACGATAAACGGTGAGATGTTGAGGATGAAATTCGGGGCCAGATCGTGGAAATCCAGGCCGTAGTAGAACATGAGCCCCCGGACAAATGGGTGGAGTGGGAAACCCAGTCCGCGGAGGAAATGGGAAAGGAACACTACCCTCTCATGGGGCCTGGGGGTGGGGACGAGCTGCCCCTCGTCTGGAATCCGGTGTGCAATGTCGTTGTGCAGGTATCCGGCTTTCCTCAACTTTTTGATGTGCTCCTCCGTGATGGAGGAGACCATCCACTTGCCTCCCGCTCCGGACATGGCTGGGGAAGGTTGAGGCGAGATGAGCGGACTTGGGCGCTGGAGCTCGAGTGCACGGAAATGGATAAGCAAAGGAGGAAGAAGGAGTAGGTAAAAAGGTGGATCCTTATCCCCTTATATGGACGGACGAAACTATGCGTCCCCACCGGCCTGATAAAACTCGCTTATCTCCCAAGCGCCGTAATCAATGGCGCGGTTGGGTTACCCACGCCCGTATTGATGAGAATCCTGGAATAAGGGGACATGATCTCTGCTTTGACAAGACATGCCAAGGAAACCGCTTCGCTAAACGCGCTGAGGTGGGACAGTAAAAACGATTCCAGTAAAAGTTTGGCCATGGTGTGACGTCACACTACAGAATGTGTCGGCAGATTGAATTTGTGTAAAGATTATTCTCTCTACGGTGGTATGTGGAACTTATTTTGTAGAGCCGGACACTATCCTTGTGTTCAAAATCTTCTATGAAGTATTCGGAGGAGGAATCCGCCTTTCAATGCCGAATACAATATGCACGCTGACTCGTCGTCATTGAAGCCTGGTTCAGGGGCTACTGTGGGAGTCCTGGATTAGGGGGTGTCTGGATAGCCGAACTATCACCGTTGGCCGGACTCCTATACTATGAAGATACAAGATTGAAGACTTCGTCCCATGTCCGGATGGGACTTTCCTTGGCATAGAAGACAAGCTTGGCGATACGGATATGTAGATCTCCTACCATTGTAACCGACTCTGTGTAACCCTAACCCTCTCTGGTGTCTATATAAACCGGAGGGTTTTAGTCCGTAGGACGAACAACAATCATACCATAGGCTAGCTTCTAGGGTTTAGCCTCTCTGATCTCGTGGTAGATCTACTCTTGTACTACCCATATCATCAATATTAATCAAGCAGGAGTAGGGTTTTACCTCCATCGAGAGGGCCCGAACCTGGGTAAAAACATCATGTCCCTTGTCTCCTGTTACCATCCGCCTAGACGCACAGTTCGGGACCCCCTACCCGAGATCCGCCGGTTTTGACACCGACAGCCCCCCTGCCTAGGCTCGGCACACCGGCCACGTTGAGGCACATCTGTCCTGGTTCGTGTTTGAACCGGGACTAAAGGGGGGAGGTATTAGTAACGACCCATTAGTCCCGGTTCATTAACCGGAACTAAAGGCCCTTACGAACCGGGACAAATTCCCCCTTTTCAACTAGTGCAGGCGGCCGAACTAGCTATGAAGGACTCAGTCGTCCGGCTGTGGCCTGCGGAGCCGATTCCAAGCAGCTACTTTGGACTCGTCAAGCGGATTGTGAGCGCTTATCCTTGGCTTAATGCTATCAAATGATCAATCTGTATAGAAGGCGCGTGCATGGCGTTTGCTCGTGCAAAGGTGCATTGGGGGAGGCTTGACGCGGAGAAGCTAATGACTGAGGGGCCGCCGGAGTGTAAGGAGCACCGCAAGCCCGAGCTGTATTATGAAGGTGTGATGAAAGGGGCCCGCCTTGCGGCGGACAAGTGTGCTAAAGACATTATATTTCCCTGAGGGTATTTGTGCCGCTTGTTGTGATATGGGATAATGGCGTTATATATTTCCTGTTTCGTTTGAACATATGTTCTTCCTGTGCGGCTATTTATTGTGTGCAAAATCTGAGAGTTGGCCAGTCGTCGGCTTCTGGCCCCTCGTAACAAGGATACGGGGATGTTCGGGATATATCTGAACACTCTTTTATCCCATAGTTGGGTCCTTTTAAGGAGGTGTATCTTTCCGCAAACTAGGCAATCGGACTATACGGCTTTATTACTCTCACTTAGCCATAGGAATTCGAGTATGGTCGGCGCAGATCCTAGTGTTCGGAAGGCCGAACTAGGGGCTCTATTGGCGCCTGATCAGAAGACCGATCCATCGCACTCAACATTTATAATGGCGTTGTGCGGAATAAATCTTTAAGGATTTTATAACCTCTCGAACAGCGGACCGACTCTCGCTTCATCATGACAGTCGATTTTCGGCTTTCTCTACTAAGGTGCTCGTCCGGCTGAACCGGGACACAATCGCAGTAGTTCTCCCAACGCTACCTTAGCCGATAGAACGGAACGTAAGGTACCAAAACATGGGAGCCGGGCAAACCCAACCAATGATCGAAGACATGATTCGGAGAAGATGCATATAGTGCTATAAGTTCGGGGTGCCGAGCGACCGAAAAGGTGGTCGGACTTTATTGCCGTACTGTGAAGCCCCTGGTATAACCAGGCGAACACGAAGCGTTGCTGTCATTTTCGGCAAAGAGGCGTCGGCGATAAACGACAGCCGGTAATTACTATTTAAGTTTACGCATTGTATTAGGATGATATGTCTATGCATATGAGTATGAAGTATGGAAAGACGTGTTATTTGGCGGAACCTATTGTGGTCGGACTGGAGGTGGTTGTAAGTGGATCAAGAATGAATCTGAACTGCCTTCTACCTGCATGCTCCTTCCTGCGTGTCCGGGGAAATTCCGTGCCGCCAATCCTGTTCTGTGTCAATCGTTAGTTTTTAAATGCAAACTGCTTGAAGGCAACTGGGTGTCCTCTTGTTGTTGGTCCCGGGGTCCCTGATCGGGCCCCGGTGTGCCCAACCGTTATACCGTGAGGTAGTGCGGACTCCGCAATGGGTGTCCGGATAGTTGGCCTGTGTAATTTACCACGTGGACTCTAGTCGACGTGGTTTATCCCGTTAGCATGTGGTAACTTCCGCATGGTGGGGAGGTGCCAAAGATTTCTTATTTGGCGTAGCATTTTTGGGTTATCCGAAGCCAACCGTTAGAGTGGTGAGCCAATAAAGCTTGGCCTTTGCGCCTTACGTCTTTTAGGAGATGTTATTCGTGGCTTCATACCCTTGTGTGCTTTGCGTTTTATGGAGCCCCCAGACTACTAGGTCTGGAGGTACTGCAATTGACTTGCTGTGGTTTAGGCGATCCTCGGCGATCGAACGTACTGTTATGCTCTGGGGCGTGGGGTTCTTGATGAGGCGCCCTCCCTTATTGCTTCCAACGCGCGATAAGCCGCTTTATTTTGAGGATCCTTCATTCTCTATTGGTACGCTTTACCATCCTTCTAGGAGTACCATGAATTTCACATGGTTGATCGAGCGTGTGGCTCGGGCCGAAGAGGCTTGAGCTGCTCTTTGTCCTTTGCCGGACTGGTATTTACTGGACCTGGCACCCGTTTTCTTGACCTGATGTTTGTTTCCATTGCGCCGAGGCTTGAGGGTACCTCTTTGTGTATGCTTCTTACTATCTTGGACCGTAGTGATGTGTGGACGTCTGGGTGCGTGCCTATGGTTTTCCTGCTCGAGTTGAAGTAGCCAGTTGTGCCGGGTATGCCCTTTGCCGGTGTTGTCGAGTTCGTACTTTTCAGTGGCAAGTACCTTGGTCCACCTTTCCAATAGCACATCTTGGTCAGCTTTAAGCTGCTCTTGCTTCCTTTGTAGGCTCCTTGTCGTAGCCATGAGCCGTCGCTTGAAGTGAACGTGCTCCACTGGGTCTGCAGGTACACCGAATTCATCATTGCCGAGGCTGACCTCACCATCGGAGGGGGGTGTATAATTGGCCCTCTCCAAGTATCCCATCGTGACCGGTCCGGCGGCTTAAGGGTAGGCTGGCCAGGGTTGTATTCCTCTTCGGCACCATCCGGACTGTTTTCATCTCCGGGGCCGGTGTTGATGTGGCGGGGCTTGGGGTGGAGCCGATGACGCACACGTTTTGCTTTTCTCCCTGAGGGGTTTTCCTCCATTGCCTCGCCACCATTGGTTTCCTTTGGAGTGTCCACCATATATACATTGTATGAGGAGGTCGCCGCCCACCGGCCTATGAGCGGTGGTTCCTGTAGTTCTCCTGCATCGTCGTCCATAGCGTCGATGTCATCGGAATCAAAGTCAAGCACGTCAGTTAAATCATCGATCGTGGCAATGAAGTGGGTGGTGGGTGGGCAACAAATTCCGTCATCGTCTGCTTCCCACTCAGGCTGGACATAGTTCGGCTGAGAGTCTCCTGACAGAGAGAGAGAGACTTCAATAAGTTCAGCATGTCGCCAAAGGGCGAGTGCTGAGAGAATACGCCGTGGTGAACTCCATCACCGGAGCCCAACCAGGATCGGCGGGCTCAAGGACGCGCAGACCGGAACCTACAATCGAATATGAATCTGGGGGTCCGAAGTCAAAGGCTTCCTCAAAAGTGAGGACTGTGTTCGGCTCCATCGCTGATGAGGGTACGGCCTGCGGGCCGGGTCTAGCCCTCCGTCCTTAGGCAACGCAACCTGCCCGGATTTAGATCCGGGGCTTCTGCGGGGGCGATATCCCGAGCATAGTCTGACTGCAGGTCTAAGCCGTGCTCATCGTGATTGTTCGGCGATCCTGGTGCTGGCCCGAATCCGTCGAAGATCAAGTCTCCGCGAATACCCGCCGTGTAGTTCAAGTTTACGAACTTGACCTGGTGGCCTGGGGCATAGCTATCGATCTGCCCCAGCTGGCCAAGCGAATTGGCCAGTAGTGCGAAGCCGCCGAACACGAAGATTTGTCCGGGGAGGAAAGTCTCACTCTAGACAGCGTCGTTGATGATGATCGAAGGACCCATCGAGCCTGACAAAGATGACACAGAGGAACTCTCAATGAAAGCACCAATGTCGGTGTCAAAACTGGCGGATCTCGGGTAGGGGGTCCCGATCTGTGCGTCAAGGCTGATGGTAACAGGAAGCAAGGGACACAGATGTTTACCTAGGTCCGGGCCCTCTCGATGGAGGTAAAACCCTACTTCCTGCTTGATTAATATTGATGATATGGGTAGTACAAGAGTAGATCTACCACGAGATCATAGAGGCTAAACCCTAAGAGCTAGCCTATGATGGTATGATTGTAATTGTGATCAGCCTTCTAAGGACCAACCTCTCCGGTTTATATAGACACCGGGGAGGGCTAGGGTTTACATGGAGTCGGTTACAAGGAAGGAAATATAATATCCGGATCGCCAAGCTTGCCTCCCACACAAAGGAGAGTCCCCTTCGGACACGGGCCGAAGTCTTGAGTCTTGTATCTTCACGCTTCAATAGTCCGGGCGTTGTACACAGTCCGGCTATCCGGATACCCCCTAATCCAGGACTCCCTCAATGGCGTTGGCGGCGAGCACAACGTGCTTCTGAACAATGCCATCCAAGGTTGCCCTACGGTCCAAGAAGGCCAGCGTCCTATCGTCCTCCTCTTGCATGTAGTACTCCTTGTGGATGATTTGCCCGTAGACGTGGGTGATTATGTCGATGGTGTCTTGCTGCGCCAGGCGCTGCGCGCGAGCGCGACCTCGAGGTGGACATTCTCCGGCGCGACGGCGGGCAGTCGCAGGGCCATCAGTGCGTCGAAGAGGTTGTCACTATAGTGGCCGTTGAGGGTGGCGAGCATCGCAGAGCTTGTGCGCGTCGGCTAGAGGCATATGTCAAAGTCGTCCGCGAGCTTCCTGACAATGGTGAACTTGTCGAGGAAACCGACGAGGACCTCGTAGAACAAGGAGATGAAGTTGTCGTCCAGGTGGCCCCTTTCCCTGGCAGCCTCAAGCAATACCTGGAGACGTTCCTCTGTGCCGGGCTACAGGCCAGCGTCGTGGACCATCTGGCACATCCGGCTGATGCTCGTGCTCATCGCCTCCATGGGTCTAGCTTAGCTTCTAGTCAACTAATGTTGCGATTTGAGTGATCACTCTTGCCCTTGATTAGCGTGCGTAGGTGCGTATGATTTCATACTACTCCTCAGCCCTCTACTGCACCTGCCTTTGGCTGTATGATAGGTGGGCCAGCCACCCGTTGGGCCCACGTGTCATTCACCCAAAGGCAGTTGCAGTAACTCAATGAAGCTGCGTCCCCCTCTGTGCCGGTGTAGTATAGTCATCTCACCGGACCTCTAGTTGGGGCCAAACGAGAGAAGTTTGATGTTTACTGGTTTATTGGTCCCCTTTGCATTTTGCGCCAAGTTTTGACCTTTGATTTAACTTATAAAATGTTAATGCATGTAAACAAAAATGTTGTATAAGTCACCTTACGAAAACCAAATAATCTCAAAACACTTAGGCATGGTACATTAACTCCCTCCTCGTTTCTTATTTCGTGACATATCGACCAATGAGAGATGTGGACCATGCATGCTTTCGATGACTTGAGACTACCAAACATGACATGTAGTGTTTAGTTCATTGCATGTAATCCTATTAATTAGCAAAAAGACATTAAGTTCTCTCGCCGATAGGAATAAAACAATACACCATGTATTTATTTACAGACGGAGTAGTACATTTTTTGTGACATGCATTACTAGATATTGCTAGTCAAATACTAAAATCCAGATGGACGTGGTAGTACTCCTAAATCCAGACGGTGGTGCTACTAGTACTAGTAGTAGTACTACCAATGTAGTAGGAGTACTAGCACTGTACTACCCGTTGGTCAAATTATTACGTGCTGCTCCTCATAGTGAAGTGACAAGACCCAGCGCTGGAGATGACACCTGAGTATAGGCGCCGTGTTCGGCATACCATAGTCAGCCTCACCTTCTGCAGTCACTATCATCATGGCTATAGAGCTAGCCTGCTTACAACTAGCCCTGTTCGACATAATTTCCCGTGCGTAGATGCCCGTGCAATTCACGGAACACCAACATTGGGGGTCGACGGCGGTGGCAGCGGCCATCGCGCCAGATTTTTCCATGGCCTTCTAGATGTGGTGGAGAGGAGATAAGGCTGATTGTGAGAGACACGGAGTTGTTTGTAAATAGGGAACAAGTGCGGGCATCTTCTTACAATAATGGAGAAGTTTGGTTTGTATGCGTTAGATCTAGATCCGACGGCTACTGGTGAAATATGGGAGGCACAACATCATCACCAACTCAGGACCTATTTGACTCGCAGGATTTTGAAAACGCAGGAATAGGTCACGACAATATTACAAGTTTCAAACTGATATTACAAATGTTAGGAGTAATCTTGCACCTACAAAGAGGGAATTACTAGGAAGATTCGTCAGAACTTTCGTTACTTTAGGTGGATGCAGCATTATCGTACAAACTAAAATCCACCGCCCTGACAAGTCACTAATGGGAAAATAAGTTTTCGAGTCTCTAGCCACTTGATGTTTCAAAAACAAATTCAGCTTCTACGGAGACTTTGTCATTTAGGCTTAGACGCTTGCGGTGATCAGCATGTCATTCATTGTTGCGCCAGAGAACGCAAAACCACATTACCTTGAGCACACTTGCCTCCAGAACAAAGAACCTGGCCAATTTAATCTCAGATGTGCTGCCTCGATAGTCGATCAAATCAATTTCTGTAAGATGGAGATCAAGGCATTCGATGAGATTGTTATAGTGCATCACATTTTTCACTTTCGGGTCTATTTTTATCTGCAAAAGAAGATAACATATTAGAGCAGCCGGCTGTATAAGATTGTCGTGTCATAATGAGGTACCAATATCATTCGCTCATACGATAGGGTTGGCTGGCTAGTGATATTTTTTCACTCTCTCTCTCTCTCTCTCTCTCTCTCTCTCTCTCTCTCTTTATCTCTCCCCCTTTCTGTTTCCTCTAATTTAACTAGGAGCACGTGAAGAGCTCGGGCATTTGTTGCTTTCCACTATGTGGCCGATGCCATATTTCGCAAAAGTATGCCACATAATACACATCAATGTCAAATCAAAAGATTTTCGCACCGCTCCCGCGATGTGAGAGAGTTGGCACCGTTGTGCACACAGACCCTCATCTATAAACAAATCAATCAAACCAACTACACCAACCTATCACTCTCCAAAACAAGTGTTTTTTATTGCCTATGTCCTCTCTCTCTCCCACGCAGTGTTTTTTCATTGCGTGAGTTAATTTGGCACCGGAGCAAAGTAGGTGATCCAGATTGGGGCACTACGTGAGCAATGGAGGGGCATCGATGACAAATGCATCACAAGTGAATTTGGCACGTGTTTTGGCCTACATAGCCCACTTTTGTACTCCCTCCATCCCAAAATTCTTGTCTTAAATTCGTCTAAATACGGATGTATCTAGTTACATTTTAGTGTTAGATACATCCGTATCTAAACAAATGTAAGACAAGAATTGTGGGAGGGAGGGAATACTACCTCGTATTGAGTATAAAATTTTGACCATAGATTTACCTAAGAAAATGCCAATGCATGTAACTAAAAATTACACCATTTGAAATTATTTTCAAATACAAATCCAACGATATAGTTCTTAGTGACATGCATTAACATTATGTCAGTTAAATCTATGGTCAAATTTTGATACTACAAAATTGGAAGAGTAAACCAGGACGGAGGTAGTACTTGCTCTTAGGGTAACCATAGAGTTACTGGAGTAGTCTACGTTACTTTCCCCTATGACTAACCTAGGCTACTATAGTAGTACAGCATAAAAACGATGCAGGTGATCACGTGAGAAAAAATACTAATAACATTTCTTTTGGTGCAGTGCGTAGATGCGGTTTTGAACACTACACTTGTCATCGTAATTTGGGAACATTAGAAAATAATTGAGCTACGTTGTGATTATCGTTTACTAATAGGAAAGAAGTTTCACCTTGATGAGTAGCTTCTCCATGCACGGAAAGCATGTAAGGAATCCAACAACTTGATCTAGATTGGGGCCAATAGATATTAGTGTCAAGATCTTCACTGTGCGCATGGACTGGGTCAAGCTAGTGGGAATCATTTTCTGGAAGACGGTCATAAATACATCAAGAAGAAATTTAAAAATGTGAATTTCAAGAAGACGGAGAAGAAGATGAGTGTTGAGGGACAAGAAGGGAAGGCGCGGCATTAATCTCGGATGATAGTAGGAGCTGAAGCTAGCGCGACGCGGCGTTGGCGTGAGGCAGAGCGCGGACGGCGGCAGAGAGCGACATCGTCCAGCTTCAAAGTTGAGCTCCTCGAGCTGATCTAGGGTGGGGGATAAGAACCACTCGTCGAACTTGGGTTGGACCTTGCAGTTGGTACTGAACATGCGGATGTCAAGGCGTCTGGCTGGCCCAGGGTGCGATGAAAGGATCTTGGAGACTGCGGCCATGCGTTTGCAATCCCTGTCACAGAGGCAGCTGTCGACGATGAGGTTGAGGGGGACGCGGCGCCAGAGGGGGAGCCACCGCCGGGAGAGCAGGGCGGTCTGCACGGCAGATTTGGTGGGGAGGAGGTCGATGATGACGAGCGGCATGTTCTCGGGGAGGCTACTAATGAAGTCCAGGCTCGCCGAATGCAGTTTTGGCTTGAGCCGCCTCCGTTTGTTGGCTGCCTCACCGTCCATCTCAAACGGCGGCGACGCCGGTGTAGACGTGTGCTGGAGTGTGCTGTGTGCTGGGTGTGCGCGAGTGTGTCCTTCTGTGCATGCCGCCGTGCAGTGGTGAATTGTGCGCGAGTGTGTCCTTCACGCGCAAGAAGTGTGTCCTCAATGAGCCCTCAATTTACTAGCGGGCAGGGTTCTACCCCGAGTGGTTTCAACTTTGTTTACTTCACCGCGTGTCAGATGGGCCTCTAGTTTACTTATTTTCACCCACTGCCACACGGGCCAGCACACGAAGATACAGAACACGAGCTGACAAGGCAGCATGTGGACTTGTTGACCGGTCAACTAAACAATATACAGAGCTATACGCTGACACAGTGAGCGTATAATCCGTCGGTAAAGAGAGTGAGAGGGGAGGCCCGTGAGATATAGCAGAGAGAGAGAGAAAGAGCTACTCCCTCCGTTCGATAATGTAGTTCCAACAATTTTTTTAAGTCAAACTTTTGAAACTTTGACCAAGTTTACAAAGAAATTACTTATATCTACAATTCCAAAGATAAATGATAGTATGAAGTAAGTACATGTTGTGATGAATCTAATGATCATTCCAGATGTAAATGTTTTTCTCCACATATACCTGGTCAAACTTTTCTGAGGTATGACTTTTCAAAACACCCATATGCTTATGGACGTGACAAAGTCCCTAACTAGAGAAAGAGAAAGAGAGAGAGAGAAATAGAAAGAGTGAGTGAAAAAAGTGTGTCTGTGTGTGTGTGTGTGTGTGTGTGTGAAAGAGACATGGACAATGCACGATAAAAGTAGAGAAAAAGAGTGTGTGTCTTATGCAAACATATCACACATGCATCTTCGACAAAGGAGGCAAGGTGAGGAGATAGTGTGTGGTTGTTTGGAACCGAGAGAGCAAGACCCCTAGCACGTGGCCAAGAGGGGTCTGACAGACAAGGGAGAGAGGTCGAGACAGACATACGGGGAAAATGCAGACATGGGGAGGAGAGAGTGTATGTTTGTCATAGAGAGATCCCCTGGAGATCGTGATGGGACTACATGGGTGGGAGATCGAGTGACAAGGTGTGTGCGCGATAGAAGATGCCCCTAGAGATATCGAGATAGATGCATGGATGGAAGGAGACAATACGTGTGTTCCTGATGGCTAGTGAGAGATAATCATACTTAGGAGGGGGGTGCTTGCGCCTATGATGGAGTGAGGGATTATGGTACTTAGGGGGTGCGTGTCACATGGAGAGAGAACAAGGGCGGAGAGTGTTGGATGGGTCTATATGTATAACACGAGCGAGACATGTGTATGTGTGAACCAGGGAGATATAAGGTCAGTTTGGCTTGCATACTGAGCATCTTTTCCCTGGCCTAGGGTTGTGCCTGGATTTCATGCACGCTTGTTTCGTTGCTACCCTGTGAAAAAGAAAGCCCGCCTTGCCTGGATTCCCTTGCACTTTAATTAGCCTGGCGACTAATTTCGAACGCCTGGCCGTGCCTGGTCGTGCGGCCACGAGGCTAACAGCAACCTGGATGGATATTAGCTTTAAATAATTGCTGCATGGATTGATTGATGGGACGTTGATGCTTTGCTTGGCCCAGGCATGAACCGAACGCTTCAGCACCACACAAGCCTGCGCGGGCAGAAATATTTTACATCTCACGTCCACACCAGGCAATACTGGCCATCAAGGCTTGAGGTTCAGGTCATGAAGCAAACTGACCAGAAAAGTTCGAGAGAGATTGAGGAGCCCCAATAAGGCTGAGTGATGCGTCAGATAGCTTAGAGGGGGAAAGAGATATTCCATCCGCTCGATAATGCAGTGCATGTAAATTTTTTCCAAGTCAAACTTACTTTGGAAACATTGATCAGGTTTATGCAAATGTTATTTATATCTACAATACCAAAGATACATCATACAAAACTACATCTCATGGTGAATCTAATGGTATATGTTTGCCTTTCTAGATGTAATTGTTTTTCTCCATGTACATGGTCAAACTTTGTGATGTTTGACTTTTCAATAAATCTAAATGCTATGGGCCGAGGAGAGTGCCTAAGTCGAGACAGATCAAGTGCGTGTGAAGGAGAATGAGTAAGTGTGCAAAAAGAGTATGTGTGTGAAAGAGAAAGTGACAACAAACGATAAATTAGAGAGAGTGTGTGTTTTTTCGTTTCTTATGCGAACATATCACGCATGCATCTCCGAGATAGAAAAGCGAGGGGAGGAGATACACGAAGATAGCTAGTGTGTGATTGTTTGCAATGGAGACGGACACCCCTATAGCACATGTCCAATGGAGGTCTGGCCAACAAGGAACAAAGGTCGAGAGGGACACATGGAGGACATGGACGCATGGGGAGGGAGAGAGGGTGTGTTTGTGATAGAGAGATCCCCTCGAGATCGTGAGGGGACTATATGGGTGGGAGATCGAGGGAGGTGCGTGCGCGATAGATAGATGCCCCGAGAGAAATCGAGAAAGACCATGCACATGTTTGTGATGGAGACTAAGATTAGCTAGTCATATACATATAGGGGGGACTGCATGTGCCTACAATTGAGTGCGAGACCATCATACTTGGCTAGCTAGGCATGAAATTGTGTGTGTGTGCGTGTGAGATGGAGGGAGAACGAGGGAGAGAGATAGATTTTTAGATGGGCATATCGAGTTAGAGTGAGAGATGCATGTGTATGTGTGACCCAGGTAGATGGAGAGTTTGAGAGAGAGGCTGAAGAGCTCCGATACAATAGAGTGGTGCGTGAGAGAGTTACAGGCAATGAGCCAAGGAATTTGTGTGCGTACGATGAGTGCACCCAAGATATCTAGCTTGGACTAGCTAGAGTATCATACATAGTGTGCGAGAGAGACCTATAGATGGAGTATATATGCATGCGAACTCGAAAGACCCCCCCCCCACACACACACAAAAAGAGAGAGAGGTGGAGAGAAAGGGAGAGGGACCAACAAGGTTTTTCTGTCGGATACGTGCGACAGAATTGAAGATTGTCCGCGGGAGAGAGAGAGAGAGAGAGAGAGAGAGAGAGAGATAAAAGGAGTCCGGGAGAGGGGGAGGTCGCGTTTTATGCATCCAAGACTAATATAAACCATGGTTCGATATAAACTTGCATTCAAATATTTAAATTGGAGAACATGTTTTCTGCAATCCACACATGAACGGATCTATGCGTATATCAAACAAGTTCATTAATTTGACTTTCAAAATGTTCATGGAGTACTATAATACTCTACAACATGCTACTCGATTGAGGTGTTCAAATTTGGATTTAGTTCACTATTTTGACCTAGTGAATGAGCTATTTCATTGAATCGAGATATTTCATTTAGGGTTTGACTCTCGTTTTTGAGTGGGTCAACTATTTGTCATATAGTAAATCGCTAGCAACGAGCATGTAAAAACACATTACTCCCGAGCATCATCTCTCCATCTAAAAAAGAAGTGGCAAGCTAATATTTCAAAATTTGATTCGCATCGACTTGGTAAGGTAGACGTGGATGCTGGTTCTCCCAAAACATTAATGAACCGTTAAACATCCTCTGCTCGGTGGAATCCGCCCGAGCAAATAAATGGTAGACGCGAAATAACGGTCCTATGTGGGACACGCATCAATTGGCCCGTTGTACATCGAGGGTAGGTTCGTAACTTCATCCAAGCGCGCCTTCTCCTCAGCCGAAATGACATGTGCCGAATAATTCATAAACCATGGTCGGCAAAACACGTTCTCCTCGCCCGAAATTGCTTGCGCACACTATTTCAAAACATGCTCTCCTCGCCCGAAATCGCTCGTGCCCACTATATTTCAAAACACGCCCTCCTCGCCCGAAATCACTCCCTCCCACTATTTAGGGAGAAGCAAAGTTACTCTACTATCCCTGACCCTCAGCACACAGACCCAAGCCGAGAAGCCTAAAGGCAGGGGTAGAACTGTAACTCTCCCTCACATTTCAGACAAATGCGTCCGTAAGAAATGGTTCCACTCCCCTCCCAATCCCCCCCCATTCATACCTCGTGGGCACCAAATCACCTTCTCCCCGGGAAGCTCCCTTCTCCCGAGCGATGAAACCTCAGCCCCTCCTCCATGGTGCCCCCCACCGCACCAATTTCACATCCGCCCTCCTCCATAATGTCGGAGACGCTGTCCAGTTGCTGTCGTGCACTGGGCCATGTGCCTCTTACTCCGTGCTGCTGGAGCTGCCTTGACGATGACCGCGTGAACCGTACTGGAGCCAATTCACCCTCGCCATTGTTCACGGCATTGGAGCGGCTCCAAATTCCGATCTGTCCAGAGTCCCAGCGCTGCTTCCCCGTAGCCGTCGACCGTCGTGACATCGTTGTTTCCCTGCCGCCGATCGCCACTGCAACCGCGCCGGCCTCACCGACTCGGCAACTGGACCTGCCTACTTCACCATGCTGCAAGATAGGTCGCACCCTCATCTCAAATCACTTTATTTAGGCATTAGTTGTCTGATTTATATTCTGGGCCAATCGATTCCCAATGGGAAGCAGCACCCCTCGAGGCGTCGGAGCTCCTCGGCTGTCGGTTGGCTGGTGTCTAACGTAAGGGTGCAGGGTCGCAAGTTCGCCGCGGAAGCAGCGCTGAGATGGCTATCTTAGTGGGTTGAAGGTACTGCCGCCGCCGGATCTAGATGACGGCGAGTCTTTGTGGATTGGCCCGGGGGCGGTGCAACCACGGTAGTGCGGTGGGGCGAGGAGCGGGGTTTTGGCCGAGGCCACGGACGGTGGAGGCAGGCTGCTCTGTCGTTGGTCGCTGGCTCTTCAGGGAAGATTGCAAACACTGTCAGCCGGGAGGCACAAGACGGCCATCAAGCCATCCGGCGTAGATCGGACAGTACCAAAATAAAATAAAATCATGTGACCCCAATTTAGTCTTCAGTCAACAGACGTGTGACCACTCTCGTACCTTGTTGTTGATCTCTTAGTGTATTTCTTCAAATCAAAGAGATATGTTGTTCTTAACATTATGCATTATCTGCATCTTCAGCCTCACCGTCTTCCGACTCACCGCAGCTGCTCCAACAAAGGAAGCATACACCAAAAGGGAGCTATAGTCCCCACTCAACAGTTCCCTGCATCGAATGCGCATGCCCGACATGGACAGCCATCGACAAGTCAGCACATGATGCTCACTCCTATGGATGGCGGCCAGATAGGTTGTACCCTCATCTTACTTGTGTGCAACATTTATGGCTTTGTTATTCATCTAAGCATGGAAAATAGATTATCTCATTTCACTGTATATTCATGCTGATCTCTTACGGGTCTTGTTCAGGAGTTAACGCTATTCCATAGTTCAGCTAAGATACTTGTTCTTTAGGTAACGTTGTTCCATAGTTATCATCCATCACCCAATGCTATCCCACAGGCTAGTGATTATAGTATTATACCACTTCTAATATTACCTATGTTGTTCTTTAATACTTTTGTGCCATCTAGTTAATCTCGAGTACAAATGATACATATTCTGTAGCTTTCATCTGTGTTCTCCCTTTAGTTTATGAAACCTGTTGCTGTTAGTTAACCCCGGTCCTACTATTTATGTTGTCTCCTACAGGCACTCATTACATAAATCTAACTAGTAGTTATATTCCATGCATGTCTGATATAATTGCACACACTGATATATCCACAAGAACCTCACGGAGCAATGTAAAGGCCAATAAACTTGATGTCAATGATACCCAATATGATGGAACATGTAAAGGCAGTTCTTCAGAAGACTTGCAGCAAGATGATGAATCCTCTTCACCCCACAAGGTCCTTGCTCTAACTTGGCCTGTGATATGGTTACAACATGGATATAATGTCCTGCAGTGTATCTACTCTGTTGCAATGCCATGTACTTAGCATGCTGATCATGCATGTAAATATGTCATGCCTTCATGTTTTTCTGTACCTATTCCATTCATGGTAACATTTTTTCAAATTCAAGTACTGTCATTCTACTCTATCGCAATGCCATCTTCTTAGTTTGGACATCATGCTTCTGAATATCTTATGCATTGTTATTCATCAGTATGTACTTCATATGTCTACCATACCATATATTTTTACATTGAAGTGTTGTTTTAGTGCCCTGTTGCAATGCCATCTTAGTTTCCCTATCATACACGTGTATGTTGCCTTAGTTTTTTCTATACGTATTCCGCTAGCATATAATTTTACATTCAACTAGTATTTTTTTGGTTGTGTTGTCCTGTCGTATCCCTAGCTCCTACACCATACTCCCTCCGTCCGGATTACATGTAGCCGAAATGGATAAAAAAGGATGTATCTAGAACTGAAATACACCTAGACCCATCCATTTTTTCCAGATGGAGGGAATACATGTCAATATGTCATGCCTTTCTATTCTTCGGTACCTATTCCATCTCTCTGCTGTAGCATGTTTTATAATTAAAGCACCATTCTTCTATACAAGGCATGCAAGGGGAGACGACTATGTTAGAATCTAAAGGGTTACAAACAAGGCCTTTGAAAATATCCGAACACCAGGAGATAATAAACAAACTCCAGTTTTTATATATACTGCTCTAGCACAGAGAAACCCAACTCCTACTGATAATAAGCAGATTCCAGTGGCAAAAGAACTAGTCCGCTCCAGTCCAGGAAAAATATGTCAACTCCATTCTAAGAAGCGTGTGCGTATCCTTGCATCATAATATTTTATAGCATGCTGATCATATTTTCTACTTTTTCTTACCCATCTCTCTTTTAGAAAATAAACTTAACAGATAGAAGAATTTCTGCACTGGTATCGTATGTGAGGAAAGATTCTTGCAGGAATTCTCTGTGCTCCAATGCAGATGTAAATACCTGTTGTATATCACTATATTTGTACATCAGCATGCATTTTATTAATCGACGTGAATCCAACCTTTATCTGATCTAAATTTAGTTGTAGCAAAACGTAT
This sequence comes from Triticum aestivum, assembly GCF_018294505.1. Taxonomy (NCBI): domain Eukaryota; kingdom Viridiplantae; phylum Streptophyta; class Magnoliopsida; order Poales; family Poaceae; genus Triticum; species Triticum aestivum. Next base: position 38,645,950 of record NC_057810.1, read on the forward strand.
GATTAAAGGCCACAATGTTGATTTTTGTAAGGAAAACTGCTTGGTAGTTTTGCATCCTGAGCTGCATGGGTGTACTATCTCATATCAGTGGGTTTGAATACTTTGGTTCTGCAGTGGGTTTTTAGTATTCTTTTACAGTGTTGTCCTGTCGTATCCCTAACTCTTACATCATACTCCCTCCGTCCGGATTACATGTCGCACAAATGGATAAAACTGGATGTATCTAGAACTGAAATACGCCTAAACCCATCCATTTATTTCCGGATGGAGGGAATACATGTCAATATGTCATGCCTTTCTATTCTTCAGTACCTATTCCATCTCTGTTGTAGCATGTTTTATAACTGAAGCACCATTCTTCTATATAAGGCATGCAAGGGGAAGACGGCTATGTTAGAATCTGAAGGGTTACAAACCAAGTCTTTGCAAAAGATCGAAACGCCAGGAGATAATAAACCAACTCCATTTTTCATAGATACTGCTCCAGCATAGAGAAACCCAACTCCCACTGATAATAAGCAGATTCCAGTGGCCAAAGAACTAGTCCGCTCCAAGCAAAAGAATGTCAACTCCATTCTAAGAAGCGTGTGCATATCCTCGGATCATGAAATTTTATAGCATTCTGATCATATTTTCTACATGTTTCTTACCCATCTCTCTTTTAGAAAATAAGGTTAAACTATAGAAGACTTCCTCCATTGGGATCGCATTCGAGGAAAATATCTTGCGGGAATTCTCTGTGCTCCAATGCTGATGTAAGTACCTGTTCTATATCACTATATTTTTACATCAGCATGTATTTTATTAATCGGCGTGAATCTAACCTTTATCTGATCTAAAATTAGTTGTAGCAAAATGTTAAAGGCGCCAATGTTGATTTTTGTAAGGAAAACTGCATGGTAGTTTTGCATACTGAGTTGCATGAGTGTACTATCCCATATCATGCACATTACTGAATTGTAGTGCTTCTCTGGTTGCCCATTCATTCATTGTGTCTATATTGCTTTCGTATTACTTTACCTGGCTGATGATAGCTGTGCCATATTATGTTAATTTGGTGTAGGCTAGTTGCCCAAACATTCGTTGTGTCAATGTTGCTTTCCTATTATTTGACTTGGCCAATGATAGCAATGCTAGTGTGTTAATTTGGTGCAGGCTGCTGAAGATAAGAAGACAAACTCTGAAAACAACAGGGCAACCACATTGTTTCTTTCCAATAAATCTAGGCCAGGTAATATGGCAATAACTGATGATTAATCTGTTTGGTTCCCCTCCTAATTTATGTTATGATGAAGTGGTCGAGACACTCTCCACTATCAATAATACAAGCCTGCCAAAATCGCCGTCTGAATCTGTTCAGTATCCTCTGTCTCGATTGCAATGGAATAAATGTATGTTTGTGAACCAATGAATTGTTGAAGCAATGATGAAAATGGTGGATGAATCAGAGGTGCGGAGTCGTGCGACACAACAACTGATTAATGTTTTCAGAGATAGTGAAGCAAAGCAGCAAGAACTTGCCCACGTGCTTATGGGCATCATCTGTGCTGAAGTTGCAGATTGTGACGTTGTAGATGGTTAGGTTCTGCTCATTTATTTGCACTGGCATCAATTTTTAATTGCCCAGTAGATGTAATTTCCTGTAATATATGATGGATGTGCAACGTTATTCCCTATATGCCGTACCTTTGATTGATCGGTTTTGGTCCTGTGCAAAGTTGCTCGTCGTAATGGGCTCAAATTATCTAATTTGGCTAAAGACATGTACGAACTTTAGTGGGCCCATTAAGTCAATGGGCCGTTACTAGGCCGAGTTAATGGTTAGCCCTCTACCTCCCGGGTCGTTAACAGGCCGACATCGAAGCGGGCAACAGGTGGGCCCAATTGATTTCATGGCCCGTTAACAGGCCATTACTAAGTTTGGGCTACATATGGCCCAACTATACTGTAGGCCTTTAGCATGCCGAAAGAGACAACGGGCTTGTACTGGACCATGAAGAGCATGGGCCGCTCAGAGGCCGAAACTCAGGTCGTATTGTAAATGACCCAACTGTGTTTTGGGACTTTAGCAGGCCAAAAGAGAAACCGGGCTGGTATTGGACCATGAAGGGCATGGGCCGCTAAAAGGCCAAAACTAAGGTCCGACTACAAATGGCCCAACTCATTTATGGTCCGTTACCAGGCCGAAAGGCACACAGGGCGGGAATTGGCCCAACACTTAAATGGGTCGCTAAAAGGCCAAAACTCAAGTCCGACTACAAATGGCCCAAATGATTTATGGGCCGTCAACAGTCTGAAAGATAAACCGGGCCGGAAATTGGCCCAACACTTAAATGGACCGCTAAAAGGCCGAAATTCAGGTCCGACTATAAATGGCCCATCTGATTTGTGGGCCGTCAACAGGTTGAAAGACACACCGGGCCAGAAATTAGCCCAACATTTAAATGGGTCGCTAAAAGGCTGAAAGATATACATCCTGAAAATTGGCCCATCCATTGAATTGGTCGTTAACAGGCCTAAATCTCATCGGGCCGATATTGAGCCCAAATATATAGCATGCTGCTAACGGGGTCGAACTGACGATGGGTTGCAATGGTGTCAAATCTTTAACGGGCCGTTGACGGGCCGAATTAGCACATCTCGTATGGGCTGTGGGCTTAAATGGACCTGACACAAGTAGGCCTTATATGGGCCGGCCTGCTAAATTTTACTGTGCCGACCTTTTTCACCGGAATGGGCCATTGTTGGGCCGTGCCACGTGTCGACCTATCATAGGCGCCTCCTATCCAATGAGTGGATGACATCTGTCCCAATGGTGAGGCAACACGTGTTTCCTGCAGGCAATGATGAATTTACACGTGGAAAATCTCCATTGGTCCGGGTTGTTAACGGGTTATCGGATCCAAAACCAGACCCGATAGCTTAAGGGCGTTCCGTTATGGTGGATGCCACGCGTCGGTCACCCTTGACGAAAGCACTTCTGTGACGCGCGATTTATCTGTTCGGGAACGTAGTAGAAATTCAAAATTTTCCTACGTGTCACCAAGATCTATCTATGGAGAAACCAGCAACGAGGGGAAGGATAGTGCATCTACATACCCTTGTAGATCACTAAGCGGAAGCGTTCAAGAGAACGGGGTTGAAGGAGTCGTACTCGTCGTGATCCAAATCACCGGAGATCCTAGTGCCGAACGGACGGCACCTCCGCGTTCAACACACGTACAGCCCGGTGACGTCTCCCATGCCTTGATCCAGCAAGGAGAGAGGGAGAGGTTGAGGAAGACTCCATCCAGCAGCAGCACAACGGCGTGGTGGTGATGGAGGAGCGTGGTGATCCAGCAGGGCTTCGCCAAGCACCGCGGGAGAGGAGGAGGGAGAGAGGTAGGGCTGCGCCAATAGGGAGAGGTTCTCATGTGTTGGGCAGCCCCCAGACCTCAAGTATTTATAGGGGGAGGGGAGGGGGCTGCGCCCCCTCTAGGGTTCCCTCCCCAGGGGTGGCGGCAGCCCCAGATCCCATCTGGGTGGCGTCCAGAAGGGGAGAGCGGGGAGGCACACCTAGGGTGGGCCTTAGGGCCCATCTGCCCTAGGGTTTGCCCCCCCTTCCCACTTCCCTGCGCCTTGGGCCCTGTGGGGGGGCACACCAGCCCACCTGGGGCTGGTCCCCTCCCACACTTGGCCCATGCAGCCCTCCGGGGTTGGTGGCCCCACTTGGTGGACCCCCGGGACCCTCCCGGTGGTCCCGGTACGTTACCGATAAAACCCGAAACTTTTCCGGTGACCAAAACAGGACTTCCCATATATAAATCTTTACCTCCGAACCATTCCAGAACTCCTCGTGACGTCCCGGATCTCATCCGAGACTCCGAACAACATTCGGTAACCACATAGAAACTTCCTTTATAACCCTAGCGTCATCGAACCTTAAGTGTGTAGACCCTACGGGTTCGGGAACCATGCAGACATGACCGAGATGTTCTCTGGTCAGTAACCAACAGCGGGATCTGGATATCCATGTTGGCTCCCACATGTTCCACGATGATCTCATCGGATGAACCACGATGTCAAGGACTCAATCGATCCCGTATACAATTCCCTTTGTCTAACGGTATTGTACTTGCCCGAGATTCGATCGTCGGTATACCGATACCTTGTTCAATCTCGTTACCGGCAAGTCTCTTTACTCGTTCCGTAACACATCATCCCGTGATCAACCCCTTGGTCACATTGTGCACATTATGATGATGTCTTACCGAGTGGGCCTAGAGATACCTCTCCGTCACACGGAGTGACAAATCCCAGTCTCGATTCATGCCAACCCAACAGACACTTTCGGAGATACCTGTAGTGCACCTTTATAGCCACCCAGTTACGTTGTGACGTTTGGTACACCCAAAGTATTCCTACGGTATCCGGGAGTTGCACAATCTCATGGTCTAACGCAATACTTGACATTAGAAAAGGTTTAGCATATGAACTATGATCTTTGTGCTTGGCTTAGGATTGGGTCTTGTCCATCACATCATTCTCCTAATGATGTGATCCCGTTATCAACGACATCCAATGTCCATGGTCAGGAAACCGTAACCATCTATTGATCAACGAGCTAGTCAATTAGAGGCTTACTAGGGACATGGTGTTGTCTATGTATCCACACATGTATCTGAGTTTCCTATCAATACAATTATAGCATGGATAATAAACGATTATCATGAACAAGGAAATATAATAATAACTAATTTATTATTGCCTCTAGGGCATATTTCCAACAGTCTCCCACCTGCACTAGAGTCAATAATCTAGTTCACATCGCCATGTGATTAACACTCACAGGTCACATCGCCATGTGACCAACATCCAAAGAGTTTACTAGTGTGATTAAACTAGTTCACATCATCATGTGATTAAGACTCAATGAGTTCTGGGGTTTGATCACGTTTTGCTTGTAAGAGAGGTTTTAGTCAAAGGGTCTGCAACATTCAAATCCGTATGTACTTCGCAAATCTCTAGGTCATATTGTAAATACTGCTTGCACGCTCCACTTGGAGCTATTCCAAATGGTTGCTCCACTATACATATCCGATTTGCTATTCAGAGCCATTCGGATAGGTGTTAAAGCTTGCATCGACGCAACTCTTTACGTCGAACTCTTTATCACCTCCATAACCGAGAAACACATCCTTATTCCTCTAAGGATAATTTTGACCGCTATCTGGTGATCCACTCCTTGATCACCTTTGTACCCTCTTGCCAGATATGTAGAAAGGCACACATCAGGTGCGGTACACAGCATAGTATACTATAGAGCCTACGTCTGAACCATAGGGGACGACCTTCGTCCTTTCTCTCTATTCTGCCGTGGTCGAGCTTTAAGTCTTAACTTCATACCTTACAACTCAGGCAAGAACTCCTTCTTTGACTGATCTATCTTGAACACCTTCAAGATCACGTCAAGGTATGTGCTCATTTGAAAGTATTATTAAGCATTTTGATCTATCTTATAGATCTTGACGCTTATTGTTCAAGTAGCTTAATCCAGGTTTTCTATTGAAAAACACTTTTCAAATAACCCTATATGCTTTCCAAAAATTCTACATCATTTCTGATCAACAATATGTCAACAACATATACTCATCAGAAATTCTATAGTGCTCCCACTCACTTCCTTGGAAATACAAGTTTCTCATAAACTTTGTATAAAACCAAAATCTTTGATCATCTTATCAAAGTGCATATTCCAACTCCGAGATGCTTACTCCAGTCCAAGGAAGGATCGCTGGAGCTAGCATACTTGTTAGCATCCTTAAGATCGACAAAACCTTTCTGATTGTATCACATACAACCTTTCCTTACGAAAACTGGTAAGGAAACTCGTTTTGACATCCATCTGCCAGATTTCATAAATGAAGCTAATGCTAACATGATTCCGACGGACCTTAAGCATCGCTACGGATGAGAAAATCTCATCGTAGTCAACTCCTTGAACTTGTGAAAAACTCTTCGCCACAAGTCGAGCTTCATAGATGGTGACATTACCATCCACGTCCGTCTTCTTCTTAAATATCCATTTATCTCAATGGCTTGCCGATCATCGGGCAAGTCCACCAAAGTGCATGCTTTGTTCTGATACATGGATCCTATCTCGGATTTCATGGCTTCCAACCATTTGTCGGAATTCGGGCTCACCATTGCTTCTCCATAGCTCATAGGTTCATTGTTGTCTAGCAATATGACCTTTAAGACAGGATTACTGTACCACTCTGAAGTAGTATGCATCCTTGTCACCTTACGAGGTTCGGTAGTGACTCGATCCAAAGCTTCATGATCACTATCATAAGCTTCCACTTCAATTGGTGTAGGTGCCACAGGAACAACTTCTTGTGCCCTGGTACACACTGGTTGAAGTGATGGTTCAATAACCTTATCAAGTCTCCACCATCCTCCCACTCAACTTTTCGAGAGAAACCTTTCCTCGAGAAAGGACCCGATTCAAGAAACAATACCTATTGCTTTCGGATCTGAATTAAGAGGTATACCCAACTATTTTGGGTATCCTATGAAGATGCATTTATCCGTTTTGGGTTTGAGCTTATCACGATGAAACTTTTTCACATAAGCATCGCAGGCCCAAACTTTCAAGAAACGGCAGCTTAGGTTTCTCTAAACCATAGTTCATATGGTGTCGTCTCAACGGAGTAACGTGGTGCCCTATTAAAGTGAGTGTGGTTGTCTCTAATGCCTAACCCATGAACGATAGTGGTAATCCGATAAGAGACATCATGGTACACACCATATCCAATAGGGTGCAACTATGATGTCCGGACATACCATCACACTATGGTGTTCCAGGAGGTATTAATTGTGAAACAATTTCCACAATGTCTTAATTTCGTGCCAAAGCTTGTAACTCAGATACTCGTCTCTATGATCATATCATAGACATTTTATCCTCTTGTCATGATGATCTTCTACTTCACTCTGAAATTACTTGAACTATTCAATAATTTAGAATTGTGTTTCATCAAGTAAATATACTCAGTATCTACTCAAATCATCTGTGAAGTAAGAACATAACGATATTCACTGCATGCCTCAGCACTCATTGGACCGCACACATCAAAGTGTGTTACTTCCAACAAGTTGATATCTTGTTCCTTCTTACTGAAACCGAGGCTTTTCAGTCATCTTGCCCATGTGGTATGATTTGCATATCTCAAGTGATTCAAAATCAAGTGAGTCCAAACGATCCATCTGCATGGAGTTTTTTCATGCGTATACACCAATAGACATGGTTCGCATGTCTCAAACTTTTCAAAAACGAGTGAGTCCAAAGATCCATCAACATGGAGCTTCTTCATGCGTTTTATACCAATATGACTTACATGGCAGTGCCACCAGTAAGTTGTACTATCTTATATCTTTTGGCATGAAAATGTGTATCACTACGATCGAGATTCAATAAACCATTCCTTTAGGTGCAAGACCATTTAAGGTATTATTCAAATAAATAGAGTAATCATTTTTCTCCTTAAATGAATAACCGTATTGTGATAGACATGATCCAATCATGTCTATGCTCAACGCAAACACCAAATGACAATTATTCAGGTTTAATACTAATCTTGATGGTAGAGGGAGCGTGCGATGTTTGATCACATCAAACTTGGAAACACTTCCAACATATATCGTCAGCTCACCTTTAGCTAGTCTCCGTTTATTCCGTAGCCTTTTATTTCGAGTTACCAACACTTAGCAACCGAACCGGTATCTAATACCCTGGTGCTACTAGGAGTACTAACCAAGTACACATTTACATAATGTATATCCAATATACTTCTATCGACCTTGCCAGCCTTCTCATCTACCAAGTATCTAGGGTAATTCTGCTCCTGTGACTGTTCCCCTTATCATAGAAGCACTTAGTTTTGGGTTTGGGTTCAACCTTGGGTTTCTTCACTAGAGCAGCAGCTGATTTGCCGTTTCATGAAGTATCCCTTCTTGCCCTTGCCCTTCTTGAAACTAGTGGTTTCACCAACCATCAACAATTGATGCTCCTTCTTGATTTCTACTTTCGCGGTGTCAAACAATGCGAATACCTCAAGGATCATCACATCTATCCCTGATATGTTATAGCTCATCACGAAGCTCTAGCAGCTTGGTGGCAATGACTTCGGAGAAACATCACTATCTCATCTGGAAGATCAACTCCCACTCGATTCAAGTGATTGTTGCACTCAGACAATCTGAGCACAAGCTCAACGATTGAGATTTTGTCCCTTAGTTTGCAGGCTAAGAAAATCGTCAAAGGTCTTATACCTCTTGACGTGGGCACGAGCCTGAAATCCCAATTTCAGACCTCCAAACATCTCATATGTTCCGTGACGTTTCGAAAAACGTCTATGGTGCCTCAACTCTAAACCGTTTACCTGAACTATCACGTAGTTATCAAAACGTGTATGTCCGATGTTCGCAACATCCACAGACGACATTTGGGGTTCAGCACACTGAGTGGTGCATTAAGGACATAAGCTTTCTTCTGTCCGCATAATCACTGCTGTCAACTTTCAACTATATTTTCTCTAGGAACATATCTAAACAGTGGAACTAAAGTGCGAGCTTACGACCTAATTTGCAAAGATCTTTTGACTATGTGTAGGAGAATTAGGTTCATCTTATGAACTCCCACTCAGATAGACATCCCTCTAGTCATCTAAGTGATTACATGATCCGAGTCAACTAGGTCGTGTCCGATCATCACGTGAGACGGACTAGTCATCATTGGTGAACATCTTCATGTTGATCGTATCTACTATACGACTCATGCTCGACCTTTCGGTCTCTTGTGTTCCGAGGCCATGTATGTACATGCTAGGCTCGTCAAGTTAACCTAAGTGTTTCGCGTGTGTAAATCTGGCTTACACCCGTTGTATGTGAACGTAAGAATCCATCACACCCGATCATCACGTGGTGCTTAGAAACGACGAACTTTCGCAACAGTGCACAGTTAGGGGGAACACTTTCTTGAAATTTTAATGAGGGATCATCTTATTTACTACCATTGTTCTAAGCAAATAAGATGCATAAACATGATAAACATCACATGCAATCAAATAGTGACATGATATGGCCAATATCATTTTGCTCCTTTTGATCTCCATCTTCGGGGCTCCATGATCATCATTGTCACCGGCATGACACCATGATCTCCATCATCATGATCTCCATCATCGTGTCTTCATGAAGTTGTCTCGCCAACTATTACTTCCACTACTATCGCTACCGGTTAGCAATAAAGTAAAGTAATTACATGGCGTTGTTCAATGACATGCAGGTCATACAATAAATAAAGACAACTCCTATGGCTCCTGTCGGTTGTCATACTCATCGACATGCAAGTCGTGATTCCTATTACAAGAACATGATCAATCTCATACATCACATATCATTCATCACATTCTTCTTGGCCATATCACATCACATAGCATACCCTGCAAAAACAAGTTAGACGTCCTCTCATTGTTGTTTGCATGTTTTACGTGGCTGCTATGGGTTTCTAGCAAGAACGTTTCTTAACTACGCAAAACCACAACGTGATATCCAATTGCTATTTACCCTTCATAAGGACCCTTTTCATCGAATCCGTTCCGACTAAAGTGGGAGAGACTGGCACCCGCTAGCCACCTTATGCACCAAGTGCATGTCAGTCGGTGGAACCTGTCTCACGTAAGAGTACGTGTAAGGTCGGTCCGGGCTGCTTCATCCCACAATACTGTCGAAACAAGATTGGACTAGTAACGGTAAGCATATTGAACAAAATCAACGCCCACAACTACTTTGTGTTCTACTCGTGCAAAGAATCTACGCAATAGACCTAGCTCATGATGCCACTGTTGGGGAACGTAGCAGAAATTCAAAATTTTCCTACGTGTCACCAAGATCTATCTATGGAGAAACCAGCAACGAGAGGAAGGAGAGTGCATCTACATACCCTTGTAGATCGCTAAGCGGAAGCGTTCAAGAGAACGGGGTTGAAGGAGTCGTACTCGTCGTGATCCAAATCACCGGAGATCCTAGTGCCGAACGGACGGCACCTCCGCGTTCAACAAGGAGAGAGGGAGAGGTTGAGGAAGACTCCATCCAGCAGCAGCACAACGGCGTGGTGGTGATGGAGGAGCGTGGTGATCCAGTAGGGCTTCGCCAAGCACCGCGGGAGAGGAGGAGGGAGAGAGGTAGGGCTGCGCCAATAGGGTTCTCGTGTGTTGGGCAGCCCCCAGACCTCAAGTATTTATAGGGGGAGGGGAGGGGGCTGCGCCCCCTCTAGGGTTCCCTCCCCAGGGGTGGCGGCAGCCCCAGATCCCATCTGGGTGGCCGCCAGAAGGGGAGAGGGGGGAGGCGCACCTAGGGTGGGCCTTAGGGCCCATCTGCCCTAGGGTTTGGCGCCCCCCCCCCTTCCCACTTCCCTGCGCCTTGGGCCCTGTGGGGGGGGTGCACCAGCCCACCTGGGGCTGGTCCCCTCCCACACTTGGCCCATGCAGCCCTCCGGGGTTGGTGGCCCCACTTGGTGGACCCCCGGGACCCTCCCGGTGGTCCCGGTACGTTACCGATAAAACCCGAAACTTTTCCGGTGACCAAAACAGGACTTCCCATATATAAATCTTTACCTCCGGACCATTCCGGAACTCCTCGTGACGTCCAGGGTCTCATCCGGGACTCCGAACAACATTCGGTAACCACATACAAACTTCCTTTATAACCCTAGCGTCATCGAACCTTAAGTGTGTAGACCCTACGGGTTCGGGAACCATGCAGACATGACCGAGATGTTCTCCGGTCAATAACCAACAGCGGGATCTGGATATCCATGTTGGCTCCCACATGTTCCACGATGATCTCATCGGATGAACCACGTTGTCAAGGACTCAATCGATCCCGTATACAATTCCCTTTGTCTAACTGTATTGTACTTGCCCCAGATTCGATGATCGGTATACCGATACCTGGTTCAATCTCGTTACCGGCAAGTCTCTTTACTCGTTCCGGAACACATCATCCCGTGATCAACCCCTTGGTCACATTGTGCACATTATGACGATGTCCTACCGAGTGGGCCCAGAGATACCTCTCCGTCACACGGAGTGACAAATCCCAGTCTCGATTCGTGCCAACCCAACAGACACTTTCGGAGATACCTGTAGTGCACCTTCATAGCCACCCAGTTACGTTGTGACGTTTGGTACACCCAAAGTATTCCTACGGTATCCGGGAGTTGCACAATCTCATGGTCTAAGGAAATGATACTTGACATTAGAAAAGCTTTAGCATATGAACTACGATCTTTGTGCTAGGCTTAGGATTGGGTCTTGTCCATCACATCATTCTCCTAATGATGTGATCCCGTTATCAACGACATCCAATGTCCATGGTCAGGAAACCGTAACCATCTATTGATCAACGAGCTAGTCAATTAGAGGCTTACTAGGGACATGGTGTTGTCTATGTATCCACACATGTATCTGAGGTTCCTATCAATACAATTATAGCATGGATAATAAACGATTATCATGAACAAGGAAATATAATAATAACTAATTTATTATTGCCTCTAGGGCATATTTCCAAAATTATCGTCATGGAAGTGGACACTTCCGTGATGATAATTTTGGTAATGCCATGGAACACTTCTACGACAGCACTGGTATGACTATATTGATTCTGTCATAAAATCGTCATGGATGTGCATGCATGACAAAAAACGCGACCTACTGTGACAAACATGTACCATCATGAAAGTGTATTTTTTTTGTAGTGGGCGGCGCCAAGATTCGGCTGAGGATGAAGTGCCTCCGCCTGTCGGCATGGAGAACCAAGACTTTGGCATCGCCACTAGAGTTAGAGGGGCTCAAAGGAGGAGGAGGGGCTCAGATAGGAGGAGGAGGAGGGGCTCTGTGCTATGTTGCATGGATTCTTGGATACGTATCGGATAAGCGATACAGGGATACGCCCGGTACACCAATTTTATAAAAACTAGGATACGGAGATACGTTTTTATGTAGCATTAATTATTAAAAGTATGAAAAATATAAGGAGCTTTCGGGTCAAAGCATGCGTCAATAGGATTATCCCCCATTCTTTTCTTGCACTTGGTCCAGTTCAACCAGTTGGCAATGAGATTTCCCTATGTATTGTGCTCCAAATAGTGCATCGACTCTCTCTTGCCCACCTTTCAATTGAACATGAATGTTCACAATCACCTTATCACATGAATTCATGCCCATGTTGGGAATCTTCAAAAGGTGTGCCTATACTCATGAGGGGATTTCACGTTGAATGAGGGGTTTCATGTATCCAAAACGTATCGCAGCAATATCCCAGAAGTATCAAATATTATTTTCTTTTTCTTAAATTAGAAAATCAAGGGATACTTATGGGATACGTATCGGGCCGTATCAGGCCAGTATCCTGCTGGATATGCACACTTTCTGAAGTATCCGCGCAACGTAAGCTCTGTGTGGATTTGCATCGCTGGCGCGAGGCTTAAATAGACACGGCCAAAGCCAGGCGGACACGTACTCAACCTGCTTCAATGCAGCGCAACGGTTAGAGTTGGTTTCTCGGGACACCTCATCCACATTGAAAGGGTGACGCCCGAGAGGTCGCGTCCGTCAACACCGCCTTCACGTCTGCTGGCGTCGCTCGGTTTCAGTGCCGTCCGCTGCATGCTTTGGGCCGGCAAAAATGCGGTGCGGCAAGCGGCACAGACATTGGATGGAAAGCGTGGGAGAGGCGGGTGCGTGCTTCAAGTAGGCCAGGGTAGTCAGACGCGGACGTGGCAGCTGTCCAGATGGCCACAAAAGAGCCCTCCCCCCTCCCCCATTTTGTCTCGGTTTTGTGGGAAAACACATCTGGGTCGCTCCACAGACCGATACAGGCCGGCAAAACACGTTCGAATAGCATGGTCCGGACGTATGCGGGCGGTTTGAGGGTCAGCGCGGTCCGGACATATGTGGTCTGTTTGAGGGTCAGCGTTGGAGATGCCCGAAGAAAAATTGTCGATTGGTATACTGGGCGTAATACTAAACTTACATTGTGCATTGGTGGCCATGCAAATGTGTGAAATCCAGGGTTCATCTCAAGGGCTAAATATTACGACATCATATATTCCAAACAGAAGAAATTGTGTTTTTTTACGGAAAGTGGAAAGGATACTGATAAGCACCTTACTCATGCCAACAGTAGCATCATGTATGTACTATCGCACATACTGGTGGAAAAAAGGTGCTATGGCTGGAGCTCTGCTCGCCAAAAGGATTCATGCCATCCGTACTTAGAGCAAATCTTATGTTCCTTGCGTCAGCTGCAAAATCTTTGAACCATCTGTCGATCTTTCTCCATTGCGTTCCATCTGCGGTGTGTCTCAACTCCCCGTCCGACTTACGGTCCTCTTTGTGCCATCGCAACAACTTGGCAAGCTCTTTGTTCCTGAACAGACGTTTCAACCGTGGTATTATAGGAGCATACCACATCACCTTGGCGGGAACCCTCTTCCTGGGTTTCTGGCCCTCAACATCGTCACCAGGGTCATCGCCTCTGATCTTATAACGCAATGCAGTGCATACCGGGCATTCATTCAAATTCTCGTATTCACCGCGGTAGAGGATGCAGTCGTTGATGCATGCATGTATCTTCAGAACCTCTAAACCTAGAGGGCAGACAACCTTCTTTGCTTCGTACGTACTGGCGGGCAACTCGTTATCCTTTGGAAACATATTCTTCAACATTTTCAGCAAGTTTTCAAATGCCGACTCAGCTACACCTGCCTCTGCCTTCCATTTCAGCAAATCCAGTGTGCAGCCCAGCTTTTTCAGACCATCATCGCATCCGGGGTACAGCGCCTTTCTGTGATCCTCTAACATGCGATCCAAATTCTCCCTCTCCTTTTCAGTTTCGCAGCGTCTCCGTGCATCAGCAATGGTCCGACCAAGATCATCAACGGGATCATCACGTGCCTCTTCTTCACCTTCCCCTTCACCTTCAGCATCCTCCATGAAAGTATCACCGAAATGAGCAAGATAGCTTTCATCGATGAAATCATCCCCTTCTTCATCTTCTTCCATTATAACCCCTCTTTCTCCATGCTTGGTCCAACAATTATAGCTTGGCATGAAACCGTGCCGAAGCAGATGCATGTGAACATCTCTTGAGGAAGAGTAACCCTTCTGATTCTTACAGATAACACATGGACAGATAACAAAACCCCCCTGCTTGTTCGCATTAGCCACTACGAGGAAATCTTTCAAACCCGTAGTGAACTCGCCGGAGAGTCGGTTACCGTACATCCATTGCCGATTCATCTGCATTATTATAATATAAAATATATAATTAACCATCATGCATTTGTTAAACTAACTAGCTACAAACAATATAAATTAAACAATGAACTGCACACATGCATATTTTATCAATGACATATCAAAGGTTCATCAAGTTGCTAACCGCGATCGAGGAGTGTGGCTCCAACACTTCATGTCATGTTTGTTTCATGCTCTTGGGGCATTTCATCAAACACCTTATGTGCATAAGAGGAACCAAAAGCAAACCTACACCCACTTGTGAAGAGAATGGCTCCAAATGGCTAAGTGTTGGCTGCTGGATGGGTATATATAGGGGAGGGGCTTTAGTTGCGGTTGGCCTGGCAAACCGTGACTAAAGGTGCCCGAAGGCCTTTAGTCGCGGTTGTCCTGGCCAACCGCGACTAAAGACCCTCACGTGCGCCAGCTGGGCACCGAGCGCCCTGGGCCCAGGCCTTTGGTCGCGGTTCACCTCCAGAACCGCGACTAAAGGTCCCATTAGTCGCGGTTCCTACAGCTTCGCGACTTATGGGGCTGGACGGAAGCCTGTTTTTCCACCAGTGACAATTGTCCGCGTAGTTCTCTGTATATTAATTTCTCCCATGAAATAGCTGAAAACATTATATGTGCAAAAAAAAATATGTTAGCATAACTGCATAAGGAAAAGAATCACACCAAGGGTTGCCTATATATAACCCTGCAAGACTTGGCCTGTGGTATATGTACGGATGGCATGAATTATATTTTACCTCATCGTTCATCTTCTCAAATGCTATTGTCGCTTCATTTTCTAATGAGAATTTGAAGAAATTCCTTCGGTTTCCTACTCACGTGATGACATATTACTTGTTGTACGACACATCCATCAGTCAGAGCACAATCTCTAATAAACACAAACCATGGGTCCAACACCAAATAGGATGAAAACAGATATGTTACTACCTTCGGTAACATGGCAATGCTGAGAGACTGCATCATTTAGAGCGCTTTCATTGGTGTCATATGACAAACCTGCAACTTGGTAGAAGAAATAACAAATTGTGATATGAGAGTAGGCCAGTAGGGACATCATATCTCAAACTGACCGGCAGGGGCGGACCCAGACTGAAGATTACCCGGTGTCCACATAGAAGAACACATCAAAAAATCAATGACATACACACTAAATCAATGGATTATCTTAAGCAAGTGTAGATTGGACCCGGTGCCAGTGACACCGGGTAGCTGTACGTAGCTACGCCCCTGCTGACTGGGGCCTTTCGGTCCCAATGAAATGTGTGTACAAAAAAGAACCTCATGTATTGAATCTTACCACCAATGAATAATTTGTATCTCATGTATTGAATCTTACCACCAATGAATAATTTGGCAATAAGGAGAAACAAGAGTTGGATATATGAGCTTTTGATTGGAACGGTGGCATCGGGTAGCATCGGGTAACATGGTATCATCACGTTAACCCAAATTTTTGCCCAAATCACTAAATAATCAATAGCAAGACGGGGCATGCAGATACTGAAACCGATGATCTGACACAGGGCGCAGGGTGAAACCAAGTTGGAAGAGGGATAAACAATTCGCCCAGAGGTAAACGAATGCTGAGATGCACCATCGCTGTTACATGCCCATCTCAGACCTGCACGAATTTGGAACTTTGGATTAAGTTTTGTGCCTGCTTTTTTGGTCTGGGGAGCAGCGTGGTGAGCCGGCGCTCCTGCCACTGATGGAGGCGGAGTGCGCGCCGCTGGAGGGGCATGATGTTGAGGTGATCTGGGAGGAAAGAAACGGAAGGAGACGAATCGGGCGATAATTAAGGCCCAGTTAATTGATTGAGTTAATAGTAGTTTTTGGAGCAGCGGCTAATGAGAAGACGCCGAGCGAAGCGGCACGTTGGGCTGGCGGAGCGTGCGGTGACGATAAAATAAAAAAGACGCACCCCTCAAAAAAAATGGAGAAAAACAATAGTAAGTCTAGGTGTGCGTTGAATGTAATTAATCACATGGTTACACACGTGCGCAACAGTTTGCTTTTCATTTAGACTGCCAACATTATTTTCATGATATCATCCCCGTCTTTCTTACTTAATTTTTCACTGGGTACGACGCTTCCATCAGGATGCCGCATAAGCCCTCGTTGGTGCCACCGCTCACGCCTCGCGCCAAGCGGATGTAGCCGTCTTCACCCCATTTTGGCCCCCACGAGTTCTTTATGATCCAGTAATCTATGGGGTCAGTCTCATCTGTGGTGCCATAGCCCACCATCGTCATTGAGTGGGTCCGATTCGTCCCACACGGACCAACAAAGACGCCTCCTCCATAGCGTCGGAATGTCTTCGTGTCAACCACCACAACGACGGGTTGGGCCGCCACCGCCTGCAGCAACGCCACCTCGTCTTTTGGCGGTACCTCTTTGAAGCCGTCGATGGTGACGACGGGGTTCTTTCGTTTTGGCACCAAGCAGTAGCCTTGCTCATCGGCATAGTACGGGTAGTCGGCCTCTGTCGAGATTCCGACGTGGCCCATCATGTACTTGAAAGCCAATATCGCATTGCCGCCACCACAACCGGCACTTCCTTTATCGCAGTCTACCAGCTGCTGCGCGGAAAACGACACCAGCTTCCTGGTCCTGATGGAATTGATGCCCTCCACCGCGGCTGTCGCCGCGAAGGCCCAACAAGCCCCACACCCTCTCTGGTTCTTCACGTTTGTCACCGCTGACGGGCGTTGGTCGTACCCTGTCATGCGCCAGTCCACGTACATTGGGTAGTTGTCACGCGTGGCAAGGACGCCATGTGTGACCCGGCCTTGGCGCTGCTTCGCGCTGTTTGGCAAGGGGTTGGAGCAGCGACCGTACCCGCCGTCGACCTCTTCATCGGTCATGTCACCAAAGAGGTTGAGGCTAAGCTTGTAGCGTGCGTCACCTTGGTTGAATTTGTGGACCATGCGAGCGTTCTCCTTAAACACGCTGAAGCGCCGGGCCTTTTCGCCGAGGTCGCGTCCCACATTGTGATGCTCGCACCAGCGATCGTACAGTGCCCACAGGGACTTCTCCGACTCCAAGTCCGTGTGCGTGATGTCGACGGAACTCGCCAATTGCATAGCGGCAACAAGCACGATAGCCATGAGTAGTATCGTTGCAATTGCTCTTGCCATTGTAAGCACTAAGTGGTTGCTTCGAGCGTCCTAGGCAGCTCTTGGGGGTAGCGTGGGTGTTGTAGGTAGATTTAGTCCTCCTTATATAGCAGAACCATGTTGGTGCACGCGCAGTTTCTGCCTATGAGAAATCCATTTTGCGTCATCAGATGGCAAGTATTATATTACCTCTTTTTTTTTTTGAACATCAGTACAGACACAAGCGCTCATATACACGCGCATACACTTATCCCTATGAACGCACACACGCACACCCTACCCCTATGAGCATCTCCGAAAGACTGAGCCGGCATATCATCTTGAGATTTACGAAGTCACCATAAGCGCCTCGTCGTCGACGGGAACGTCTCCTCCCACTGAATGCGCATCGCCGGAAATCCTGAAATAAATTCAGAAATAAATGCGAGCACCAGGATTTGAACCCTGGTGGGCTGGGGATACCACAGTCCCTCTAACCATCCAACTAAAGATATGGAGAACAACTTTTATGGTCAATATGGACTTTTCCCTTTATTGTACAAATAAGGAAATAAATTATTCTGTCATTGAAACATACTTATACAATATTAGTGCAAGGTTCATATCTCTTGGAAAATTATGATTGAGTAGATAAAGGAAATGTGTTAGCCACTAATAAGGCATGCCTATTATATCTGTAAGCCACCCATGAATATTTGTTTGGAATGTTATCAAATAATTAACACATGATATATGGAAGCCATGCGTGGCTGCTGTATATGGAAGTAAAATAAACAACTTCATGAGTTTCCTTTGAACATAGTGAAAAATGCTATCCACTAATAAGGCCTGCCGCTTATATATGTAAGCCACCCATGAATATTTGGCAAAAGTGTTATCCAATAATAAGGCATGACTATCGTATATCGCAGCCATGCGTGCCTGTTATATATGGAAGCAAAATATAAAAAAAATCATGAATTTCCTTTTAACATAGTGAAAAACGTATCCACTAATAAGGCATGCCTATTATATATGTAAGCCGCCCGTGAATATTTGGTAAAAAATATCCAATAATAAAACATGACTATTATATATGGAAGCCATGCATGCCAGTTATATTCAAGCAAAATAAACAAATTCATGAATTTCCTTTAAACATAGTGAAAAGTGAGGATAAAAGTCATTTAAACATTTTTTCTTCGACAAGTAATTGCTCAAATTTAAATATTATGCGTGGTCAAAAGCACCCTTAATGAGTGGAAAATTCGGATTAAATATTTATCTTGCCTACTACTCCCTCCGTCCCATAATGTAAGACGTTTTTGACTCCAGTGTAGTGTAAAAAACATCTTACATTATGGGACGGAGAGAGTAGGAGGTAAGGGGCCATCTTAAAAGTGCTCTTCTGTGTATACCCTGAATTAATTGAAAATGTTGAAGTAGTGGACCGACCCATAGCCAAGGTCATCACTAGAAATTTTCTAGCTACACGGTGAATCTGGTTGTAATTGTTAGAGATACTAGATGACACCCGGCGCTTTGTGGTGGTACTTTATAGCTTTGTATAGGAGAAGGATTTATGAAGCATGATATATTTAAACCATGAAAAAATGTAAATATATGTTTATTTGAACCTTTGGTGGAATGATATTGAAAGTAAAAACTACTCTCTCCGTTCTTTTATATAAATATGTATTTTCTTTTTCAAAAATCAAAGAGTGCATGTTTGACTGAGTTTTTAGAAAAATGTATCAATATCCACAATACGTATCATTTGATACATCATACCTTGGAAAATTCATTTGTTAAAATTCCTTCATTTTGGTTACGTCGTTGTTCCAATTCTAAGCAAGGGCAATACATGATTTTCCTCAACTTTATTTATATCATCACTTTTCCTTTTAAAAACAAACCAATCGTTCTCTTAGTCTGATTTTCCTTGCCCATAACTACCCATTGTATGTTGCAATTTGTAGAACATCATTGCTGTATAAGATGTAAGGAACTGAAAAAAGTCAGGCTATTAATTATCAAATGGGGGAAGATATTAGTTTATGTGCTGTTGGGCATGTGCGGCTGTACAGGTAGTTGTTGCTCCGGAGTGGGCTGGCACGAACGGCGCGGCTGCGCAGATGCCGTCGTCGTTCGCTCACTGCAGGTTGGTGCCCGTGCGGAGAGTGGGGGAAGGGAGTGGGCGGGTGGCCCCTGGCTGCGCGATGCGAGAGATCCGTGACCCGACACGATATTCCAGCGGGTGGCGGTTGCTTCTGCTCGGCAGCGCTGCCAAATGCTTCGCCAAGTTACTGGGCTGCGGCTGGACTGGGTTAAGAAGATGCATCTTTAAAGAAGATTAATATACATGTATTAGTTGTGTGTGTATATATTAGATAATGATGTAAAAATTATAAATAGTGTTTTGGCAAACGTATCCATTGGTGTCTATCATTTTTGCTTCTTTTGGACGTCATCATGCGGACATTCTCGCAAACGTAGTATGCACATAAATTATTTCCCGACGCCTGCTTCAGAGCCTTACAAGAATAAACTTCAATTAGATAATAATTAGTCAAGCATGATAAAGGAATGATAGTTAGCTAATCATTGAAACTAGAATTAAAGAGATGATAGTTAGCTAGTACTACTTACTTAATTACCTTGGGTCGACAATATTTCAGCTTTTCTTTCCATGGGTCTTCAACCTATTTGATGAACTTTTTACAAGCCCTACCCGGCGGTAAAGAAAATGAATAAAGGAGTTATTAATTAGTTGATATCAAAAAATAAACTAAAGATGCCGACATAGTGCGATAATGATTGAAATTACCTGTCGACCATCCCCCTCACGATTGTGTAGTCATTAACGTCTTTAAGTAGTGAGTCCAGTACTTGCACTTTTCCCTCGTCAACTTCAATGATTAGCAGGATCCAGTGGAAACTGCATGCGCACACGTTTGCATAATTAAGCAGGCATGTGCATAACTCCTCAACTACACTACTTATCAACATCTAGTAATTGCACAAACAGAATTTGTAGTACAAGACAGTGTCACTCATCCGTAGTTATAAGGAAGTAGTATTTCTGGTTGGGTATTTAGTCGCTTAAAGAACTCTAGCAAGCTTTTCTTTGTGTATAGTCGATCATTTTCATGTGACCATGTCTCTTGATTACTGGTATTTGGGTCAATGAATCCAATGCCATAGCGTCTAGCTTTTTTCATTTCATACATATTCATTATGCAAAATACCATAGAAAAGAATATAGTGAGGATAATTACAGCTAATGAACGAGCACTACAGCTAGCTAGAGACTTCAATTACAGCTCGATGCCTAGTAGTTGTTCAACAATAAGACTGGCCTCTTCAGCCTGCCTTCTATGATCGTCGGTTATTACCAGCTGAACGGCGGTACTGCCATGTGTCTGTACAATGAGCGGGGGGATCGATTGCACTGCCTGTTCTCACAGCTGGGGAACAATTCTCTCATTTTTTTGGCAGCTGCTTGGCTCAAGCTTGAGCTCGACTCATTTATTTTTTGTGCATAATATGACTTCCTGATAGAGCGTTTATAGTCTGATTCCCTATGCTTGACAGGTGGTTGAGCAATATCAATAAAGTGATGTATGACATGCTCAGGTACTTTCTCCTTTGGCGGCGGGGGCGGTTTCGGTCCAAAATGGGCCGCCAATTGCGCAGCCACTTCGGCGTCGGTTTCCTCGTTAGTCATGTGGTAAGACAACTTTGGAAGAGGCTCGAGGCTTGGACCAAATTTGTATTTCTTGCCTCCTGTTGTACCGCTAGCCACCGTAGCTGCGTCGCCTCTCTTCTGCTGTTGCCGAGGCGGCAGAGCCCGTTGAGGCGGCGGAGACGGCTGACGCGGTGCCGGACTTGGAGGAGAAGGAGACGGCTGACGCGGTGCCGGATTTGGAGGAGGAGGAGGAGTCGGCTGACGCGGTGCCGGACTTGGAGGAGGAGGAGTCGGCTGACACGGTGCCGGACTTGGAGAAGGAGGAGTGGGCTGACGCGATGGCGGACTTGGAGGAGCAGGAGTCTGCTGACGCAGTGGCGGACTTGGAGGAGCGGGAGTCTGCTGACGTTGTGGCGGACTTGGGGGAGGAGCCGTCTGACGCGGTGTCGGTGGCATTGGAAAGACAATGCAATCCTTTCTCCATAGAATAATATGATGTATGGCCTCTCCCAGTGTGCGCTCCTCGTCACCTCCAGGAAGGTCAAGCTCTAGCCCCGAATATCCTGCGACCACTTCATCAACCCCGACATGAGCATAGCCAGTTGGAACCGGATTGTAATAGAAGGTTGCTTCAGGGGGATTTCTATAAGCATAGCGGTCCGCCACCTTCATGGATATGTTCTTCATTTTTATGTGTAGCTCACAAGTTGTCGTATCTACGATATCATCTACAGGGTTTCTATCCAGTAGTGCATCATCACCCGGGGCGGAAATCACGCTGCTTCTCGGCATGGATGTGATGGTCCTATGTAATGCTGGATCCACTAGCTGCTGCCGCTGCTGAGACCGCCATTCCTGGCTAAGTGAATCGATGTGCTGCTATTGCTGCTTGAAAGCGAGTTCCAACTCCGCGTGCTTTGATTCTATGATGCGAGAGTGGTCTGCTTCTTGCTTCCTCAGCTCCTCCTCCAGCTTCCTCTTCTGCTCCTCCTACTGCTTCTTTCTCGCACAACTTCTGAGTCAGCGTTCTAGTCCACAAACCCCTCAATCCACGGAACAACGCCTTTGCCTCGTGTTCTTCCCGGGTGTTCAGAATTTTTCAGGACGCGCGTAAGCTCGTCGTTCTCTCTGTTGGGCGTGAACACCTGATACGTCTCCAACGTATCTATAATTTTTTATTGTTCCATGCTATTATATTATCTATCGTGTATGTTTTATATGCATTTATATGCCATTTTATATGATTTTTGGGACTAACCTATTAACCTAGAATCCAGTGATAGTTTCTGTTTTTTTCCTTGTTTTTGGGTTTCGCAGAAAAGGAATATCAAATGGAATCCAATTTACCTGAAAATCCACGGATATTATTTTTGGAAAGTATAAAAGATACTGGAACAAAAAGATACCGGAGAAGAGTCCTGAGGCCACCACAAGGGTGGAGGGCGCGCCGCCTGACCTTGTGGCTGCCTCGTAGGTCCCCCTGACTTGTTCCCGATGCCAACGTATTTTATAAATCCAAAAACCCTAGAACAGAACCTAGATCGGGAGTTCCGTCGCCGCAAGCCTCTGTAGCCACCAAAAACCAATCGGGGCCCTGTTCCGGCCATCTTCATCATCCCGACGCTCTCCATGATGAGGAGGGAGTAGTTCAACCTCGGGGCTGAGGGTATGTACCAGTATCTATGTGTTTGATCTCTCTCTCTCTCTCTCTCTCTCTCTCTCGTGTTCTTGATATAGCACGATCTTGATGTACCGCAAGCTTTGCTATTATAGTTGGATCATATGGTGTTTCTCCCCCTCTACCTTCTTGTAATGGATTGAGTTATCCCTTTGAAGTTATCTTATCAGATTGAGTCTTTAAGGATTTGAGAACACTTCATGTATGTGTTGCATGTGCTTATTTGTGGTGACAATGGGATATTCACGTGATCAACTTGATGTATATCTTGGTGATCAATTTGCGGGTTCTGCGACCTTGTGAACTAATGCATAGGGGCTGGCACACGTTTTCGTCTTGACTCTCTGATAGAAACTTTGGGGCACTCTTTGAAGTTCTTTGTGTTGGTTTGAATAGATAAATATGAGATTATGTGATGCATATCGTATATCAAACCCGTAGATACTTGTGGTGACATTGGAGTATCTAGGTGACATTAGGGTTTTGGTTGATGTATGTCTTAAGGTGTTATTTTAGTACGAACTCTAGGGCTGTTTGTGACACTTATATTAATAGCTCAATAGATCGATCAGAAAGAATAACTTTGAGTTGGTTTCGTATCCTAGAATAATCTCTTCGTTTTTCTCCTCTATTAGTGACTTTGGAGTGATTCTTTGTTGCATGTTGAGGGATTGTCATATGATCTAATTATGTTATCATTGTTGAGAGAACTTGCCCTACCGAAAGTATGAACCCTAGGCCTTTTTCTAAGCATTGCAATACTATTTTCGCTCAGTACTACTTGTTACCTTACTGTTTTTATAATTTCAGATTACAAAAACCCATATCTACCATCCATATTACACTTGTATCACCATCTCTTCACCTAACTAGTGCACCTATACAATTTACCATTGTATTGGGTGTGTTGGGGACACAAGAGACTCTTTGTTATTTGTTTGCAGGGTTGTTTGAGAGAGACCATCTTCATCCTATGCCTCCCATGGATTGATAAACCTTAGGTCATCCACTTGAGGGTAATTTGCTACTGTCCTACAAACCTCTGCACTTGGAGGCCCAACAACGTCTACAAGAAGAACGTTGTGTAGTAGACATCAAGCTCTTTTCTACCGCCGTTGCCGGGGAGGTTAGTGCTTGAAGGTATATCTTTAGATCTTGCAATTGAAACTTCTAGTTTCTTGTTTTATCACTAGTTTAGTCTATAAAAGAAAACTACAAAAAAAATTTGAATTGAGGTTGCCTCATATGCTTCATCTTTTTAATGTCGTTCGTGAAAATAAGGATTTCGATAATTGTGCCAAAGTGATAGAAGAAGAATGTATTAAAATGTTTGGCACTAAATCTTTGAGTGATGAGCATGATCGCAATGTTGTTAGTATGAATTCTTTGAATATCCATGATGCTAATGATATGAAAAGCCACAAGCTTGGGGATGGTATGTTTGATGAAGATGATATTTTTTGTCCCCCATGTTTTGATGAGAAAATTTATTATGATGATAGCATGCCTCCTATTTATGATGATTATGTTGATGAAAGTGGTTTCATAGAGGTCATGACTTTATTTAGTGATGAATCCACTATTTCGGAAGAGGTTCCAATTGATTATGGGAACAAAGTTGCTATCTATGATGATTATTGTGATGACATGTATGCTATAAAGAATAATGATAACCATGAAACTTGTCATCACGATTTTAATTTTCAATTGGATTATGCCTCACATGATAGCTATTTTGTTGAGTTTGCTCCAACTATTCCGAATGAGAAGAATTTTGCTTATGTGGAGAGTAGTAAAATTTATATGCTTGTGTATCATGAGAATAGTGCTTTATGTGAAAGTTATATTGTTGAATTCATTCATGATTCTAATAAAAATTATTATGAGAGAGGAACATATGCTTCCATATATTTCAATAATACCAAGTTCCTCTCTATGTGTTGAATTTTTTTAAGTTGCACTTGTTTTGCCTTCCTATGCAAGTTGTTTCTTGTTCCCATAAGTTGTTTGCTCACAAAATCTCTATGCATAGGAAGTGGGTTAGACTTAAATGTGCTTGTCATATGCTTAATGATGCTTCCATTATGTTTCAATTCTTATCTTTTGTGTGAGCATCATTGAAATAATCATGCCTAGCTAGAAAGGCAATAAAGAAAAGCGCTTGTTGGGAGACAACCCAACATTTATACCTATGTTTTGGGTGTGTCCACAAGATTAAGTTACTGTAGTAATCATGTTTTATAGCTTTTGTTTCAATAAAGTGCCAAGTAAGACCTTTGGGATGGCTTACGGTGATAGTTGTTTTGATCTTGCTGAGAAACAAAAACTTTTGCGCACAGGAAAATATTTTTCATAATTCACAGAAGCGTGCTTTTGACCTAATTCTTTTTCATCTGATTGGTACACAAATTACCCAGGATGTCCTAATTTTTCAGAATTTTTGGAGTTACAGAAGTATTCGAGAGTTACATATTACTACAAACTGTTCTGTTTTTGACAAATTATGTTTTCTATGTGTTGTTTGCTTATTTTGATGAATCTATGAGTAGTATCGGAAGGTATGAACCATGGAGAAGTTGGAATACATTAGATATAACACCATATGAATTTAGAATGAGTTCACCACAGTACCTAAGTGGTGATTTGCTTTCTTATACTAACGGAGCTTACGAGTTTTCTATTGTGAACTTTTCAAGTTTTGGGTGAAGTTTCGATGGACTAGGGAATAAGGAGTGGCAAGATCCTAAGCTTGGGGATGCCCAAGGCACCCCAAGGTAATATTCAAGGAATACCCAAGCAACTAAGCTTGGTGATGCCCCAGATGACATCCCCTCTTTCGTCTTCGTTCATGGTAACCTTACTTGGTGATATATTTTTATTCACCACATGATATGTGTTTTTCCTGGATGTCATTTTATTTTATTTTGTTTTGCTTGCTGTTTGAATAATATCCCAAGATTTGAAATTCTTAAATGTTAGAGAGTAGACATAGTTACACAATTTTTCGACTTCTCATTGATCTTCACTTATATCCTTTGAAGTAGCTTCTCATTTGCTCTAGTGCTTCACTTATATCTTTTTAGAGCATGGCGGTAGTTTTATTTTGAAGAAATTGTTGAACTCTCATGCTTCACTTATATTATTTTGAGAGCCTGAAACATCATGGTAATTTGCTTTGGTTATGAATTTAGTCCTAATATGATGGGCATCCAAGAGGGATATAATAAAAACTTTCATATACAGTGCATTGAATACTATGAGTAGTTTGATTTCTTATGATTGTTTTGAGATATGACGATGGTAATATTAGAGTCATCCTAGTAAGTAATTGTGAATTGGAGAAACACTTGTGTTAATATTTGTGATTCCCGTAGCATGCACGTATGCTGAACCGTTATGTGATGAAGTCGGAGCATGATTTATTTATTGACTGTCCTCCTTATGAGTGGCTGTCGGGGATGATCAATGGTCTTTTCAAGTCGGAGCATGATTTATTTATTGACTGTCCTCCTTATGAGTGGCTGCCGGGGATGAGCAATGGTCTTTTCCTACCAATCTATCCCCCTAGGAGCACGCGCGTAGTACATTGTTTCGATAGCTAATAGATTTTTGCAATAAGTATTTGAGTTCTTTATGACTAATGTTGAGTCCATGGATTATACGTATTCTCACCCTTCCACCATTGCTAGCCTCTCTAGTACCGCGCAACTTTCGCCGGTACCTTACACCCATCATATACCTTCCTCAAAACAGCCACCATACCTACCTATTATGGCATTTCCATAGCCATTTCGAGATATATTGCGATGCAACTTTCCACCATTCCATTTATTATGACATGCTTCATCATTGTCATATTGCTTTGCATGGTAATGTAGTTGACATCGTATTTGTGGCAAAGCCACCGTTCATAATTCTTTCATACATTTCACTCTTGATACATTGCACATCCCGGTACACCACTGGAGGCATTGACATCGAGTTGTAATTCTTGAGTTGTAAGTAAATAAAAGTGTGATGATCTTCATTATTTGCCCCAGTGACGAAAGGATGATGGAGACTATGATTCCCCCACAAGGGATGAGTCTCCGGATGAAAAATATATATAAAAGAAAGAGGCCAAAAAAGTGAGGGCCCCAAAAATATCAAAAAAAATGAGAAAAAAGAGAGAAGGGTCAATGCTACTATCCTTTTACCACACTTGTGCTTTAAAGTAGCACCATGATCTTCATGATAGAGAGTCTCCTATGTTGTCACTTTCATATACTAGTGGGAATTTTCATTATAGAACTTGGCTTGTATATTCCAATGATGGGATTCCTCAAATTGCCATAGGTCTTCGTGAGCAAGCGAGTTGAATGCACACCCACTTAGTTTCTTTTTGAGCTTTCATAAACTTATAGCTCTAGTGCATCCATTGCATGGCAATCCCTACTCACTCACATGGATATGTATTGATGGGAATCTCCATAGCCCGTTGATACGCCTAGTTGATGTGAGACTATCTCCTTCTTTTTGTCTTCTCCACAACCACCTTCTATTCCACGTATAGTGCTATGTCCATGGCTAACGCTCATGTATTGCCTGAAAGTTGAAAAGGTTTGAGAACATCAAACGTATGAAACAATTGCTTTGCTTGTCATCGGGGTTGCGCATGATTTGAATATTTTTTGTGATGAAGATGGAGCATAGCCAGACTATATGATTTTGTTGGGATAACTTTCTCTGGCCATGTTATTTTGAGAAGACATAATTGCTTTATTAGTATGCTTGAAGTATTATTGTTTTTATGTCAATATTAAATTTTTGTTTTGAATCTTATGGATCTGAATATTCTTGACACAATGAAGAAAATTACATGGATAAATATGTTAAGTAGAATTCCACATTAAAAATTATGTTTTTATCATTTACCTACTCGAGGATGAGCAGGAAATAAGTTTGGGGATGCTTGATACGTCTCCAACATATCTATAATTTTTGATTGTTCCATGCTATTATATTATCTATGTTGGATGTTTTATATGCATTTAAATGCTATTTTATATGATTTTTGGGACTAACCTATTAACCTAGAGCCCAGTGTCAGTTTCTGTATTTTTCCTTGTTTTTGGGTTTTGTAGAAAAGGAATATCAAGCAGAGTCAATTGTCTCGAAAATCCACGAAGATTATTTCTGGAAATTTTAAAAAATACTGGAACCAAAAGTTATCGGAGAAAAGTCCCGAGGCCGCCACAAGGGTGGAGTACGCGCCCCTGACCTTGTGGCTGCCTCATGGGTCCCCCTGACTTGTTCCTGACGCCAACGCCTCTTATAAATCCAAAAACCCCAGAACAGAACCTAGATCAGGAGTTCCGCCACCGCAAGCCTCTATAGCCACCAAAAACCAAACTCGACCCTGTTCCGGCACCCTGCCGGAGGGGGAAATCATCATCGGTGGCCATCTTGATCATCCCGGTGATTCCATGATGAGGAGGGAGTACTTCACCCTCGGGGTTGAGGGTATGTACCAGTAGTTATGTGTTTGATCTCTCTCTCTCTCTCTCTCTCTCTCTCTCTCTCGTGTTCTTGATATGGCACGATCTTGATATACCGCGAGCTTTACTATTATAGTTGGATCATATGGTGTTCTCCCTCTCTACCTTCTTGTAATGGATTGAGTTTTCCCTTTGAAGTTATCTTATCAGATTGAGTCTTTAAGGATTTGAGAACACTTGATGCATGTCTTGCATGTGCTTATCTGTGGTGACAATGGGATATTCACGTGATCCACTTGATGTATGTTTTGGTGATCAACTTGCGGATTCTGTGACCTTGTGAACTTATGCCTAGGGGTTGGCACATGTTTTTGTCTTGACTCTCCGGTAGAAACTTTGGGGCACTCTTTGAAGTTCTTTGTGTTGGTTTGAATAGATGAATCTGAGATTGTGTCATGCATATCGTATAATCAGACCCCAAATACTTGTGGTGACATTGGAGTATCTAGGTGATATTAGAGTTTTGGTTGATGTGTGTCTTAAGGTGTTATTTTAGTACGGACTTTAAGGATGTTTGTGACAGTTATAGGAATAGCCCAATCGATCGATCAGAATGAATAACTTTGAGGTGGTTTCGTACCCTGCAATAATCTCTTCGTTTGTTCTCCGCTATTAGTGACTTTGTAGTGACTCTTTGTTGCATGTTGAGGGATTGTCATATGATCTAATTATGTTATCATTGTTGAGAGAACTTTCCCTAGCGAAAGTATGAACCCTAGGCCTTGTTTCTAAGCATTGCAATGCCGTTTTCGCTCGCTTTTACTACTTGTTAACTTGGTGTTTTTATCATTTCAGATTACAAAAACCCATATCTACCATTCATATTACACTTGTATCACCATGTCTTCGCTGAACTAGTGCACCTATACAATTTACCATTGTATTCGGTGTGTTGGGGACACAAGAGACTCTTTGTTATTTGGTTGCAGGGTTGTTTGAGAGAGACCATCTTCACCCTACGCCTCCCATGGATTGATAAACCTTAGGTCATCCACTTGAGGGAAATTTGCTACTGTCCTACAAACCTCGCACTTGGAGGCCCAACAACGTCTACAAGAAGAAGGTTGCGTAGTAGACAACAACACCCCTGTTCGAGCCTCTTCTATGCGACAAGTAACTTTCATCGTCTCCTTTAAGACATGCCCGCTCCAAATCCTCGCCGTTCTTTGGGTCCAACTTCCCCCCATGCACATAGAACCAAGTCCTGCATCCTTCTTCTCTTGCTAAGCGAGATCCCACTTAGGATGGGCCACCTCGTAGCCACCTGGCCCCAGCTTATGGTGCCACTTCTGTTTTGCGGCATTAATCTTGTTTTTTATTAACCATCCTGAGCTACTTCTGATTCCTTGAAGTTCATGAAAGCGTCCCAGTGATCTCTTGCCTTCTCCAGTGCTCCCTTGAATTCTGGAGTCTGCTTTCCTGCATTGACATACGCGGCTCATATAGTTTTCTTGTGGTTGTTGAATGCTATCGACATCTTCTTAAGAGCATAGTTCTTGAATTTCTCCAGATCTGCATCAGCCGAATGATCTGGTAGGGGGAAATGTGACACGAGCGATTCCCAAAGCAGATCTTTTTCTCTTTGGTCGACAAAAGTAACATCTGGATCTCCCTTTGCTGGCTTTTTCCATTCTTGAACGGAGATCGGGATTTGGTCCCTCACAATAACTCCGCATTTATGAATGAACTTCTTCACATTCTTCTTAGGTTCATTAGGTTCGCCATTAGATTTGATGGCATCGATGTTGTACTTTATGCCGGCCGGCAACATTTTGGCCGGGCCTCGAACTGCCCTGCTGCTTGTAGAATATTTGCTCGATCCAGAGGGCTAAAAGAAAAAAGATCGATTCGTTAATATATATACAAATCAATTAAAACATGTGATGATCACTAGAGATGCCTTACATAGATATACCTCACCAGTCTTTGTTATTTGAAGAACAATATTTCCTTCTTCATCATTGTTCTAGACTTTATCTATTCATTCGTCTTCATCGAATATAATACCTTCACATTCTTATATAGATATTGCGAGTCGTCATCTTCTTCATTCTCATATGATCTCAGGGAGCGTATGATCTCGAACATGGCCTCTTCTCCTTCTCTATCAGTATTGTCCGTAACTTTTATCTAACTAATCCAGAAGAAAGATAAAACAATTTGGTATTCAAATTATAATGCATGCGTGCAATCAATAAGGAAAAACTGAATCATAGTAGATAATATATATACATCACGAATAATCGATAATATACATCATCAAATATAATCTCGAATACGTCGTCTCAAATATTACCGACGAATATAATCTCGAATACATCGTCTCGCATATTATCTCGAATACATCACTAGCTAATACAGATAAAATATTATCGAATAATCTAGTTCACTCGCGGTTGCTGAGGCGCGGGCGGTGGACATCCAAAGAGAAGGAACCATCACAGGATCATAGCTGGGGTGAGATCCTCAAAGAACCTGCCAGGTATTGGAGAACCTGCTGTCCAACGCAGCCATGTAGAGACGGACGTGCTCGTCCTCCTCCCTTACATAGCGACGTACCACCTCCGGCGGGCCCGACTGCCTCCGCACTGCAGGAGGCCCATGCGAGCGCCACCAAAGAAGCTCCGACTCGACGACGGGAGCCCGGTTCCTCAGCAAGCTGTGCGGCCCGGAAGGTAGCACCTTCGAGTGCTAGCCCAGCGGAGCCCAGTCCCGGACATGGCTCCTTTGAAGCAGGACGTCGTCGCGAATGAGGCGACGACGAGGATGCGGGCCGGGCATCATTGACATTGAGAACAAATTCGATCTATGCAAATTTAACATTTATTAAATGTTAGATTGTGATTTTTGCAATTCTTCTTCACTTGATTTTGCAAATACATAACAAACTTTTGCAAATACAACATTAAGATATATATTAACATTAAAATATAATTAATACATGGTCAACTTTTTTCTATGCAACTTTTTCTATAAAAAACTAGTTAAAAAAACTAAAATACACACACACACACACACACACACATATATATATATATATATATATATGTATACATACATACATACATACATACATACATACATTGTATTAAAAAACTAGTGAAAAAACTAAAATATCTAAAACATCTAATTGAAACATTCATGCATATACATTGTATAAAAAACTAGTGAAAAAAAATCGCCACGGAGGGTGGCGCTAGCTCACAGCGGGCGGCGGCGAGGTCGAGGCCGGCGGGTGCGGGTGGAGCGAGCGGTGCGTTGGGGGCAGCAGCAACAGGCAGGCGGTGCGGTGAGGAGCTCGGGAGGATGGCGCGGGCGGCGTCGGGGCTCGGGGAGGAGGCGCCAGCGTCAAGGAAGGCGACGAGCTCCGGCGTCGGGGTAGAAGTGAGACACCGACGCGTGGCAGCCTGGCGTGTACTGGTTCGGCGTCGACGATGGGAATGGAGAGGGCATGTTGATAAATTCACAAGTGTTTCTTATATAAGAGGAACCTTTAGTCCCGGTTGGAGCCCCAACCGGGACTAAAGGGGGTGTTTTGGCCAGCCCAAGCGGTGGGAAAGCGCAGCCTTTAGTCGCGGTTGGTGGCTCCAACCGAGACTAAAGGGGGTTCTTTAGTCGCGGTTGGAGCCACCAACCGCGACTAAAGGTCTTGTGCTGCCACAGCCGCGGTGCAGAAAGTTTAGTACCACCTCGCCCAGCGAACAGCCGCAATGGTTTATAAGCCCTGCTGCGGCTGCTCCTTCGAGTTCCTCTCTAAAGCAGGCCTTCTGGGCCTACCGCACCTATGCTTCCCTGTGGGGCCTACTTTATTTATTTTTCAATTTTTTTGTTTTCTACTTTATATATTTTCTTTTGTTTCTGAGTTGTTTTTTTCTTTATTTAGAGTTTCTTTGTGAATATTTTTTATTTACGTAAAAAATTATAAACTTTCTATTAGTGCCAGTAGTTTTCAAATTTAGATAGTTTAAATTTGAATTATTTGAAATTTTTGTGAATCACTAGTTTGTGAATAGCTTTACTTTTAACAAACATTTTTCAGTGATACTTTTTTCTGCTGTTTAATATTAGTGTGTTTTATCATTATTCTTTGGTTATTTGAAAAAATGAAATGCCTTTGTAACAGATGAGTTTTCTTCTGAAACTCTGATACTTCGAAAGATATTGTCAATTTTGTACATGAAGTGCATCCAGTTTTTGCCGTAACCCTCTCAACTTTTTTGCACATGCTATGTGGGTGAAATGATGATACCATGCCAACGTTAAACTTTTCAGAGTTCATTTCTAGTGCTTTTCAATTTCAGGGTCATGTAGCTTAAAAAATCAGTAAATGCATCAAAAATAGCAAATGATGTCAGAAAGAGTTGAAAATAGATGACGTGGCTTTGAATGGTGCATATTGAACGTACAAAAAGTTTGGAGTTGAAATAAGTTTTAAAAATGAAATTCTATTGTAACAGATGAGTTTTAGCCCAAAACTCTGATAGTTCGAAAGAGATTGTCCATATTGTACACAAAGTGCATCCTGTTTTTGCCGCTACCCTCTCAACTTTTTTGCACATGCTATGTCGGCGAAATGATGATACCATGCCAACTTTCAACCTTTTCAGAGTTCATTTGTAGTGCTTTTAAATCACAGGGTCATTTAGCTCAAAAAATCAGTAAATGCATAAAAAATATCAAACGATGTCAGAAATGGTTGAAAATTGATGACGTGGCTTTGAATTGTGCATGTTACTAGTATAAGTTACTCCCCACTGTGGCTAGTCTTATAGATCAGTGTAGGTGAGATGGAGGAGAGCAAAAGAGTGACACGTGCACTGGTGGGGGTTGCCGTGATAAGTCCAGCAGACTCAAGGGACCGCCGGTTCACCTCGAGGGTGGCTCCCAGCCCAGAGAGAAACTAATCACACGGGAGGAGTTGTCACGTCAGTAGTCAAGGCTCGAGAGATGCAGAATGGTGCATACTGAATGCACAAAACACATAAGTACCCTAACTATTACAAAAATTCCCTCCGGTTTGTTCAAAGTGGGACTTTCTAGATATATAAGTCCAGAAACTCACTACAGAAGAAAGTGATGATAGTGAAGTCAGTCACATCCCAGAGTGGGATCTTTGGGTGTAAAATGTTTTCTTCGCATGTGTCCCTTTGCTCCGTAACAATGGACAATCTTCATCATTTAACTGGATGCTCGGGTCAATATTCACTATGAAGGGAGCAATTTCATGAAACTTTTCATAATCTTCTGACATGTCTGTCTTGTCCTCAACTCCCATCATGTTTCTTTTCCCTGAAAGAACTATGTGGCGCTTTGGCTCATCGTATGATGTATTCACTTATCTTTTCTTTTTCTCAGCTTGGTAGACATGTCCTTCACATAGAAAACCTACGCCACACCATTGGCTAGGATGAATGGTTCGTCTGCATAAGTAAGATTGTTGAGATCCACTATTGTCATTTTGTACTGCGGGTCTTCTGTTACCCCGCCTCCTGTCAGATTGACCCATTTGCACCAAAACAAAGGGACCTTCAAATCAGGTCCATAGTCAAGTTCCCATATCTCCTCTATATAACCATAATATGTGTCCTTTAGCCTATTGGTGTTTGTTGCATCAAATAGGACACCACTGTTTTGGTTGGTGCTCTTTTTATCTTGGGCGATCGTGTAAAATGTATTCCCATTTATCTCGTACCCTTTGAAAGTCAATATATTCGAAGATGGTAACTTGGACAACAAGTACATCTCATCTTCAACATCGTCGCCATGCACGAGACGTGTCTGCAACCAAGCGGAGAAAGTCCCCATTTGTTCATGTGTAATCTAGTTGTCAGAATGCTCCGGGTGTTTGAAGCGTAGAATATTCTTGTGTTCCTCGATATACTGAGTGACCAAGGAGCAATTGTGTAGAACTATGTAGTGTACTTGAGTGAGAGAATGCTTGCCCATAAATATTATTCCTTTTGGTCCTAGTGTGCCTTTTCCAGCCAGTCTGCCCTCATGCCGCGATTCAGGAACACCAACCGGCTTAAGGTCAGGAATAAAGTCAACACAAAACTAAATGACCTCCTCATTTTCATGGCCCTTACAGATGATTTCTCCTGGCCTAGCATAGTTATGAACATATTTCTTTAAGACTCCCATGACCCTGTCAAAGGGGAACATATTGTGTAAAAATACAGGACCCAAAATGGCAATCTCTTCGGCTAGGTGAACTATGACGTGCGTCATGATATTGAAGAAGGATGGTGGGAACACCAACTCAAAACTGATAAGACATTGCACCAAATCATTCTCTAACCTTGGTACGATTTCTAGATCGATTACCTACTGAGATATTGCTTTGAGGAATGCACATAGCTTCACAACGGCTAATTGAACATTTTTCGCTAGAAGCCCCGTCAATGGCTAATTGTATGTCATCTTTTCCGTGCATACGTTTTTGGTCCTCCCGTGCCTCCAGTGTATCTTTTGTTTTCCCATACACGCCCAAGAAGCTTAGCAGGTTCCCGCAAAGGTTCTTCATCACGTGCATCACGTCGATTGCAGAGCGGACCTCTAGGTCTTTCCAATAGGGTAGGTCCCAAAATATTGATTTCTTCTTCCACATGGGTGCGTGTCCGTCAGCGTTTCGGAATGGATTGTCCGCCAGGACCCTTTCCAAAGATTACTTTTAAATCCTTGACCATATCAAGTACATCATCACCAGTACGGTGGCGAGGCTTCTTCTGGTGATCTGCCTCATCTTTGAAATGCTTTCCTTTCTTTCTGACGGGATGCCTACTCGAAAGAAATCGACGATGTCCCAAGTACACATTATTTTTACGTTTATCCAAATATATACTGTCGGTATCATCTAAATAGTGTGTGCATGCGCGGTATCCCTTGTTTGTCTGTCCTGAAAGGTTACTAGGAGCAGGCCAATCATTGACGGTCACAAACAGCAATGCATGTGGGTCAAATTCATCCCGCCCGTGCTCATCCCACGCACGTACACCCTTTTCATTCCACAGCTGTAAGAGGTCTTCAACTAATGGACTTAGTTACACATCAATGTCACTGCTAGGTTGCTTAGGGCCTTGGATGAGCACTAGCATCATAATGAACTTCCGCTTCATGCACCACCAAGGAGGAAGGTTATACATAGATAGAGTCACAGGTCAGGTGCTATGATTGCTGCTCTGCTCCCCAAAAGGATTAAAGACATCTGCGCTTAGACCAAACAATACGTTCCGTGCGTCATCTGAAAAGTCCCACTACTTTCTCTTGATTTTTCTCCACTGCGACCCGTCAGCGGGTACTCTCAACTTCCCGTCGGTCTTCTCTGTGCCATCGCATCAACTCGGCATGCTCTTTTGTTTGGAAAAACCCTTTCAACTGTGGTATTATAGGAGCATACCACATCACCTTGGCAGGAATCTTCTTCATGGGGCACTCGCCCTCAACATCACTAGGGTCATCACGCCTGATCTTATTGCGCATTGCACCGCATACTGGGCATGCATTCAAATCCTCGTACTCACTATGGTAGAGGATGTAGTCATTAGGGCATGCATGTATCTTCTGCACCTCTAATCCTATAGGGCGGACATCCTTCTTTGCTTTGTACGTACTGTCGGGCAATTCGTTGTCCTTTGGAAGCATCTTCCTTAACATTATCAGCAATTCCAATGTGGTGCCCAACCTTTTCTTGTAAGCTTTGTAATTTCGGTACAACAATATCTTGTGATCCTCTAACATGCGCTGCAACTTCAGCCTCTACTTTTTACTTGCGCAGTTTCTCTTTGCATTGGCAATGGCCCGACCAAGATCATCAACGGGCTAATCTGATGCCTCTCTTCTTTAGCTTCTTCCCGCACTGCTGGCTCAGCTTCTTCCTCCATTGTAGTACCATCGTATTCAGGGAACCCATGGCCAAGATAGCTGTCGTCGTCCTCTTCTTCTTCATTCTCTTCCATTAGGACCCCTCTTTCTCTGTGCTTGCTCCAAACATTATAGTGGAGCATCAAACCGGACTCAAATAGGTGGACGTGAATGGTTCATGACTTAGAGTAATTCTGATCATTCTTACACACATCACATGGACAACACATAAAACCATCCGCCCGCTTGCCGCAAGCCGAAAAGTATGCATGCCATTAATGAACTGGGGAGAGCAACGGTCATTGTACATCCATTGCCGTCTCATCTTCATTACACAACACTGAAAAGACCAAATTAATAGAAGTTCATACATAAAGTTCATACACACTTATTCTCATAAAACAATATACACACTCTCTAGCTAAAGCATTTAAATGCAACACAAAATGCAATCAAGATTGCAACTAAGGTAACAATTGATCCAACAGCATAATGATCCCAAGCCTCACTATCAATGGCATATTTATAATCTTGCTAATCTTGAAGCACATTTTCTCCATCTTGATCTTGTGATCATCGACATCGGCAACATACAACTCCAGTTTCATCTTCTCTTCTTCAATTCTTTTCAATTTTTCTTTCAAATACTCATTTCCTTTTTCAACTAAATTTAACCCCTCGACAAGAGGGTCGGTTGGAATTTCTGGTTCACATACATCCTAGATAAAAATATCTATGTCAACTTGATGGGCATACTTCTGTAAAAACACGAAATACAACAAATAGTTATAAAAGAGAATATACCACATCTGAATCATAGTCCGGACGAGGGCCGACGGGGACGGATATCGAAACCATGCTACTATGTATAACAAACAACGTACGGGTAAGAAAATTATACAAATAACTATATATCTAAATCACACAAACATGATTTTTTATTATAAAAATGATAAGAAGAAAAGGCTCACCAAGGTGGTGCCGGCGACAGGACGGTGCGGGCGATCGACGGTGGTTAGGACGGGGACGGCAATGCACTAAGTAAACCACACCTAAATATGCAATCTAAGAGTTAATTTGAGCTCAAATTGCATATAAATCAAATAAAATATCACATATAATTACGCCCAAACGAAAACCACAAATCACTATACTTATAGAGCATTGCAAGAGCTAATCTAGAAATGAGAGATGAAAGAACAAAGTTGCTAACCTTTGTGATCAATTGGATGGATGGGGGGCCTTCAAATATTGACAAATTTTGGGCAAAATGAAGGATGAGATCAAGCTTTGGGGAAGAACAAAGAGTAGAGGAAAGGGGAAGAACAGAGAGCTCGATCGTGGGCTGGACGAAGGGTTTAAATAGGAATATATTTAGTCCCGGTTCATGACACAAACTGGGACTAAAGGTGATCTTCTAGTACCAGTTCGTGCCACAATCTGGGACTAAAGGGACTGGTGGGCCCCAGCCTAACACCAGCCTGCCACCACCTCTTTAGTCCTCGTTCGTGGCACGAACCGGTACTAGAGATTCAACACGAACCGGGACTAATGATGCTCGCCCGCCTAGCCGTTGGAACCGGCACTAATGGTCACATTAGTGCAGGTCCATTTACAAACCGAGACTAATGTATCTCTAAAGTAGTTTTTCTACTAGTGAACTAAATTCAATATTTCAATTGAACATTTGGCAAGGCACATTTTGTTAGAAGCTTATTTGATCTCGTATTATCGTACTCGGCAAATACAAAAGAACTCGGTAACGGTGATTTTTGCAGTAGTGACGACTGGAGGAAATATGGTGCGACAAAGCGCGTGTCACCCTCTAGTATATCAGTATATGTCATATCCAAATATCTCAGGCGCCTATAAGAAAGATTTACAGTTATCAAGATTAACATTTTTGCTAAAGCACATCTAGATTTTCCCTAAGTATTGCGCATCTAAGTCATATACCATTGATTTTACATGAAAATCCGTGCATACGATTTCTTTTGTCTTTTTTCTTTTTCTTTGTAGTGTGATTTTACATGAAATTGTACAGAGTTGTGAAATTCGATAAGCATGGAGTTAATTGCAGGTTGGTACCACACTTGCGCACCTACTCACGAGTCAGTACCACTAATCAATAGTTTTCCAATTCAGTACCAACTCAGGGCCTAAGTGGTGCATACCAGGCTAAGGAGCGTATAAACACATATTGACCGCCTATCTGACAGGTCGGGCCCACATGTCAGGTGACATGCTAGTCGAATCGGTGCGTGCACGGGTCGCTGACTCGGACGAGTCCGACCTAACGGGCTAGGTCGAAGAGCCACCGGTTCGAACCCTAACTCTTGTTCCCCTCTCCCTCTCCTCCCCGTGCTCCACTCTGGCAATGGCGACGATGAATCCGGGCGGTGGCGGTGTAGGCGGCGGCTCGAGCAGTGGTGGCGGTGTGGGCGGGGACGGAGATCTTCCTAGCCTTGGGGCGGATGCACACCCAGGATTAGCCGAGGGCAACAGCGACAGTTCGTCATACTACTCGAGCGGTGAGTAAGAAATGGAGGAGGCCCCACTGACCATGGACAGCGCCTGCGGATGGCAGAGATCTGGGTCGCCAACCATTTCACGAGCCATCACTGGACCCATGGATGTGGTGGAGTGTTGTAAGTTCTCCTTCCTCTCCTCTGTTTTTTTCCAATTTGGGTGCT
The DNA here is from genome assembly GCF_018294505.1 of Triticum aestivum. Lineage (NCBI taxonomy): Eukaryota > Viridiplantae > Streptophyta > Magnoliopsida > Poales > Poaceae > Triticum > Triticum aestivum. The sequence continues at coordinate 38,684,861 of NC_057810.1, forward strand.
AGGGTTAGTGTTACTGAAAATGTCCAAATTTGCTGCCACTTGTAGTGTGGATGATGCTATATGGGATGTTAGGATTCACTTTGATGCCTTACATAATTTGGATAGGAAGATATGCAGTTCTGATGTCACTTTTCTGAATCTGTATGCACTATTGCATACACAAGGATTTACATTCTTTGATGAATTGTATCAAATGGATAACACATGCATAGGAGAGCAGAGAGAGCATGACCTAGACTTGATTGACACAAACAATAAATTCAGCAAGTTAAGAAGCAGCATGAGCATACTTTAGTTCTGATTCTGTTAGTTTGAGCAACAACCATTGATAGTGCTGCAAGTCAAAGAAATGCTGAACTGCAAACCATTATTTATGCACCACCAGTTGTGTATCATCTCAGGTAGAACCTCCAAAGAAGAGGCAAAAGCTAAAAATTAGGAGGTGCCCCACCGCTAGAACACATCCTAGTGTTGTAAAGGAGGTGAAGCCAGATTCCACTCCATCATCAGATGAAGAAGAAACTGGTTGGCTGCAGGATAGTGAAAATGATGGGCATGAGCAACTGCAATTTGTTGTAAAAAAGCAAGAAGAGTAGGGCACAGAAAAGAAAACCTAGGATATGGTTCAATGAGAAAATGGAGCACCCATACCAGCAATTATGTAAGTACATGTGCTTCACAAATCAACAATTCAGAGATCCTCTGTTGAGCTTGCACATTTCACAGTCAAGAGATTTCGGATATCATAGAAACTCTAACCAAAGGATCATTGCATCCTGCAAAACTGAGCACTGTCAGTTCTACATTATTGCTGCTGTGATCAAAGGTGAAAAGACCTTTGCTATAAAAAATGAACCTAGAGCACACTTTCCCTACCACTAGATAGTTATCAAGGGTTAGTGCAAAGTGGCTTGCAAAGACATATGAGCCATTGTTCAGTTCTGATCCAACCAGTAGCATACAAACTCTGATTGATGCCTGTAATGAGAAATATGGTGTTGAGGTTCCTAAGCACATGGCCTATAGGGCCAAAAACCTTGCTGTGGAAGCTATCTTAGGAGAGCACAAGAAGCAGTATCCTAGGCTAAGGGACTATGCAACAACCATCATGTAGACAAACACTGGAAGTAGGGTTGTAGTTACAACTCTAGTTCCTAAAGCAACAAAAAAATGCCACATACAGGGCCAAGGTTTCGTGCAATGTTTTTCTGCTTAAATGGAGCAAGGGAGGGTTTTCTCAATGGATGCAGACCTTTCATTGGTTAGTTAGTTGTTTCTTCGCTTTATTTACTATAACATTTTTGCTTTAGTTTCATTGCTATGTACATGATTACACCTTTGTTTTAGTTTCATTGCTATGTACATGATTACACCTTTGCTTTAGTTTATTAGCTATGTACTGACTTAATTGGTTCTTTATTTTTGCAAAACATGTGTTGATGGATGCTTTATTAAGCTGACAACAGGTGCACAGATCCTTGTTGCCACTGGCAAAGATGGCAATAACAAAAAATTTCCAATTGCATTGGCCATTGTTGGTCAGGAGGATACAACTAATTGGTGTTGGTTTAGGGTTTCTTGATGTCGATGGAGCCTAAATGACTAACCACTATGGCTTAGGGGGTTCTCGACGTCGACGGAGCCTAAATGACTAACCACTATGGTTTAGGGGTTCTCGACGTCGATGAAGCCTAAATGAGTAACCACTATGGTTTTGGGGTTCTCGACGTCGACGGACCCTAATTGACTAAACACTATGGTTTAGGGGTTCTCGACATCGACGGACCCTAAATGACTAACCACAGTCACTTAGAGGGTTCTCGACGTCAATGGAGCCTAAATGAGTAACCACTATGGTTTAGGGGTTCTCGACGTTGACGGAGCCTAAATGACTAACCACTATGGCTTAGGGGGTTCTCGACATCGACGGAGCCTAAATGACTAACCACTATGGTTTAGGGGTTCTGGACGTCGACGGACCCTAAATGACTAACCACTATGGTTTAGGGGAACCAACTATGACAAGCAACTCAAATCATAAAGGATAGCTTGATGCAACATAATTAATAGATTCTTACACAAAATACTAGAGTTCAACGTAGGTCACAACTTAAAGCAACAACATAGTTCCAACTTAGCTCACAACTACACATCCATAGTACATAACTTAGTTCACAACAACACCATACTTCACAAAAGGTCAGCAAAGCAAGCATTATTCTTCTTCATGTTGATCTGGATCTTGCTCTTGCTCTTCCTCTTCATCTACATCTTCATTCTGACAAGATGTCCAGGATCCCCTTCAATTTCTTCTTGTTCTTCTCCTCTGACTTCAATAGTTCAACAATCTAAATCTTTAGCTGATCCCTCCTTGCGGTGAGCATGTCATGCCCCTTATTGAGATCACCCATGTGAAGGAGCAGCTGGGTGTTCTCCTGGGTGAGCTTTTCCTCAGATTATTTGAGTTCATCAACCTAGAATTGTAGGTTCCTGGTGGATGTACTAAGCACTTCCTTCTCTTTTAGATGATTGAACTTCAGGTTTTGGATGGCAGTGCCTTGAGATTTTGTGAAGTTCATCAGTACTTTATACTTCTCCTGCAGCTCAAAGATCTCTGCATCTTTCTTCCCCAACTCTGTCTTCATGTCAGATACAACTGTCTCATAAACCTGTACACTCTACATCTTAGCCTGCAAATAGCTGAAATCTACCATCCTATCCTCTTAAGCATTGAACAGTTGGTGCACATCTTCAACCAATTTGTCATAGTTGGCCTCTAGATTATTATTTTCTTCTGTCAAATGGTGAATAGTGAGTGAACTCTCCAGGCTATCCTTCCTCCTATCACTCTTGCTGTTATGATACATTTCCCATAGCTTCAACAAGGAATTCTGCAATGTAGGAGGCCACTCTGGATCAACTGAGAGAACAATACCACCGTTGTCATCTTCCTGCAATATAAACAAACATAGCATGTGCAAAATCAATCTCCTAGGCAAATTATTTAAGCAATAAACCTTGAGCAACTGGCTTTAAATAATAACTGAACTTTGAGCATATAACTTTAAACAATGAAATACAAATCAAATCAACTTTAAGCATCTGCCACTGAATTATGTAATGAACTTTAAGCATCAACTTTAAGCATCTTTGAGCAACAACTTTAAAGAATGAACCTCTGACACTAAACACTCACTGAATTTTGAGCATCTGACATTGAATCTCTCAGACATTATTCAATCAAGTAATTGGCAAATTGAGTACTCTTGTGAACTAAACAGTGATCATCTGCACTGCAAACTAAGCTGTTGACCAATTATAAAATTACTGGCCAAATTAAATATACATGGAAAGCATCAACACATTTTCTAATCCAATGATTAGCATCAGTAGTACTAAATGACCATCACATCTACCCAATTAAACAAGAGTACTCATTAAACAATGTGCATCAGCACATGGCTAGATTAAAGAACATGAGTTCTATGCACTAGACAATTCTATGCACATGGCTCGATTAAACAATACAATTAACACAGAGATTTGTATAGAATCTTACATTCTTAGGACAAACTAAGAACCTCCTGCCCGTGTTAAATGCTTCGAATGCTACACGCCTTTCAGCCGCCACACCATGCTGATGGCAAAGAATGATGGGTGCTGTCTCAATGCCATTGTAGTCTTGGTCTTCAATGCTAGCAGGGATCTACAGGAGCAAAAGGAAGAGACAATCCCCAAACCAGATAACCCACTAGTAGAAAAACCCCTATTAGTACCGGTTGGTGAGGGCCTTTTGTCCTGGTTCTTGAACCGGGACTAAAGGGTCGTTACTAATGCCCTAGACCTTTAGTCCCGGTTCTAACACGAACCGGGACAGATGGGCCTCCACATGGCCGGTGCGCCGAGCCCAGGCAGGAGGGCCTTTTTCCCGGTTGGTGGCACCAACCGGGACCAAAAGGCATCCACGCGAAAGCATTTCAATGGCTGGGGTTTTTGTTTTTTTAAGGGGGGGTGTCGGTGTCAAAACCGGCGGATCTCGGGTAGGGGGTCCCGAACTGTGTGTCTAGGCGGATGGTAACAGGAGACAAGGGACACGATGTTTTACCCAGGTTTGGGCCCTCTTGATGGAGGTAAAACCCTATGTCCTGCTTGACTGATATTGATATTGTCGATGTTTACAAGAGTGGATCTACCACGCGATCAAGGAGGCTAAACCCTAGAAGCTAGCCTATGTATGATTGTAAGGGTTGATGTTGGTTGTCCTACGGACTAGAGCCATCCGGTGTATATAGACACCGGAGAGGGCTAGGGTTACATAGAGTCGGTTACAATGGTAGGAGATCTACATATCCGTATCGCAAAGCTTGCTTTCCACGCCAAGGGAAGTCCCATCCGGACACGGGATGAAGTCTTCAATCTTGTATCTTCATAGTCTTGGAGTCTGGTCGATGATGATAGTCCGGCCGATGATAGTTCGGCTGATGATGGTAGTCCGGCTCTCCGGACACCCCCTAATCCAGGAATCCCTCAGTAGCCCCTGAACCAGGCTTCAATGACGATGAGTCCGGCGCGCATATTGTTCGGCATTGCAAGGCGGGTTCCTCCTCCGAATAATTCGTAGAAGATTGTGAACACCAGGATAGTGTCCGGCTCTGCAAAATAAATTCCACATTCCACCGTAGAGAGAATAATATATACACAAGTTCAATCTGCTTATGTTTTTGCGGCATGACGTCACACCACTACCAAGCCATTACTTGAATTGTTTTTTACTTTACCACCTCAGCGCATTTAGCGAAGCGGTTTCCTTGGCACGTCTTGTCGAAGTAGAGATCATTTCCCCCCTTAATCCGGGATTCTCATCAATACGAACGTGGGTAACCCAACCGCGCCCGTCGCGACGCCCCCTCTAACGAAGGCGAGTCTCGAACGGTCACGGAGACGGCTCTTGGTATTCTCCCTCTTTATAACGGGACCAAGGCTCGTTTCTTTTCTTCAATCCTTCATCGAATCCTCTTCCTGCTCCAAGTTCCATCACCTAGAGCCCCAGATTCGAGCACTTCGGACCTTCAACGATGTCCAGTTCCGACCTCCAGGGCCGGTGGATGCCCTCCTCCGTCACGGAGGAGGACGTGGTAAAGCTGCGGGAGGCCAAGTACCTGACTTACGAGATTTCGCACAGGTTGCTTGCCGAAGGGCAGGCCATCCCCACCCCCGATCCCGGCAAGTATGTTGTTTTTGTATCCCACCTCTGTCGGGGTTTAGGCTTCCCGATGGATCCTTTTGTGAGAGGGCTCATGTTTTACTATGGGTTGGAATTCCACGATTTGGCTCCGGAGTCCATCCTCCACATATCCGCATTTATTGTCGTCTGCGAAGCCTTCCTCCGCGTCACCCCTCACTTCGGCCTGTGGCTGAAGACCTTCAGTGTAGTGCCGAAGATGATCGGGGGGCGTCAAGCGGAGTGCAGCGGGGCGGCCGTCAGTAGGAGGGCCGATGCCCCGTGGCCTGCGGGCTCCTACCAAGAGGAGCTCGGCTTGTGGCAGCAAGAGTGGTTCTATATTACCGTTCCGAGGGGCCGCAAACAAAAGCCGCTGCCCTTATTCCGCCCGGGACCTCCACGACGGTTGATATCGTGGGTCAACCAAGGGCTCAACTGGGGGCCGTCAAAGGACGTGCCCCTACTGCATGGCCGGATTCGAGATCTCCAGGCAAGGGAGATCGATCTGGTCGTGGTGATGCAGGTTATGCTGATCAGGCGTCACTTGCCCTGCAAACGCCGTCCTATCCGACTATGGGAATTTAACCCGGAGGGACCACGAATTCTCCAACACTTCATGGGCAAGACACCCGTGGAGATGTACAAATTATTCTTCGGACCTCAAGTGGCGCCTCCGGAATTAACCGAGGATGCTGGCCTATGCTGCAATCGCCCGGATACTTAACTAAGTAGTTCCAAGTCTGGACATACCGTTTGTTTGCCTTTCGATGATTCGCCTTATAACCCATTTCCTTCTAAACAGGAGTGGATAGCGGAAGCAAAATTGATATGGTGTCCGGCCCCCCTCCTCGAGACCGCGCCAGATTCCGTGCTGGTCCGGATGCTGGAGGTTGCGCCTCCAGAGGAAGGCGAAGGGGAAAATAGAAAAGCTACTGCCTCGCCTAAGGAGGCTCTTGAAAGAGGGGGGATCGAGAATCCCTCCCTCCAAGGGGAGAAGAGGACTGCCTCCGAGGACCCGGGGGCCAAAGCCCCTAAACGAGGGAAGAAATCTTCGCCAGAGGGTCCTGCGTCCGGGGAGGCCCCGGCCGCACAGACTCCCTTAAAGAATCAGCCCTCCAACGAGCCGTAAGTAGAAAGAAAGGAGTTTTGTAATAAGGGACATCCCTTTTTGTGCTTCTGAGGATAACTAAAGTTTTTACCTTGTAGTTCGGATCTCCGTCCTTCGCAAATTAGCTCGTCTTCGGGGGACCTTCGTCCGGAGATGATGGAGAGCGAGACGCCTCCGACCGGGGCGCCGTCGGATAGGGCGGACGAGCCTGAAGTGTCGTCAAGGAGGGAGCCCCCGCGTTTGGCGAAGCCGGATAGTTCGGCGCCAACTGGTGTACGGTTGAAGGATCTGCTTGAGAAGGCGTCTATCTCAGAAGATCACCACGCATTGATGAGTGTGGTGATTGAAAGGATTTCATCCGCCGAAGGCGGGTTGCATAATGCCGTCAGGAGTTTCCTGGCGGGGTTTGAGGTACGTAAAAATGACACACCTTTTAACAGTTTTGCATATAGAATGCACCCTGTATAGGTAGTAGCCCCTGAGACTCGGTAGGTTGTCGAAATCGACAGCGTGCCGAGGATCAAAATTGCAGGTTTAAATTTCCGCCGTGCCTATGCAGGTGGCGGGTCGTCCGGGGGCCAGTCGGACTGATGGAGTCGCTGAACTAAAGCGGCAACTCGATGTTGCGGATGCGGACATCACGCTGGTCATCAGGCGACTTGATGAGTCGCAAGGTAAGTGTTTCTGTGCGGTCACTTGGTAAGGGAGCCGAAGCCAGCTCCTTACAACATGTGTGTGAAGTGCAGATAGTGCCGCTGCTGTGGAGAGCCTTCGGGTCGAACTTGCTCAAGCCAAGGAGCAAGCCAGAAGGAGTAATGCGGTGCCTCGAGGGCGGCCGAGGAGTTAGCGGCCAAAAGGGCCGCACACTGCCGAAGCAGGGAAGAGATGGCCGAAATGGCCGTGAAGTTAAAAGATGCTACCGACCGCAATGAGGCTCTTGGGAAGGAGCGCCTAGTGGGGTAAGAAGACCTGGGGAAGGCCACCGCCGAAGCCAAGGATGCCCGCTCTGCAATGCGGGCTATAAAGGAAGAGCTGCGCCAGGCCGAAGACATTGTAGCTGGCAAGCCTTTTCTGCTGCGCCGAAGGTTTACGGATCCAAAGTATGCTCAGCTGGGCCAACTGTGGGGTCCAGAGGACCCTTATATGGACTTAGCAGCGAGTGCGGCGGTTGCCGTTGTGCATTTTCGAAGCCAGAAGGATCACAAGACGGAAGAGCTGTTTTGGTCTCAATTCCATAGTCCGGAGCGTTCACTTCCGCTGACCGACCATTTGGCCGAGTGGGCTGAGCTAAATAGGTTGTCCGAGCTTGCCATGACGGATATCGTGACCCATGTCTGGCCGGATAGGCCCAAGCCGAAGAGTTACTTTGGCTTATTGCAGCAATTTCTTGGGGCGGTGCCGCATATCAAGGCGATGAAGCGGTCGGCCTGCATAGAGGGTGCGCGGATGGCACTCGCCCGTGTGAAGACACATTGGACAGAGATGGATGCCACCCCTGTTGCGACCCCGGGTTCGGACAATAGCCGGTTACCCGCCGAGCACTATTTTGGCGAAGTGTTGCGTGGTGCTCGTGTAATAGAGTCGCAGTGCTCAAAAAATGTTACGTTCAAATGAAAGTTTTTATGTTGTAAAACAATATTTATGATGTAGGCGCCTTTTATACTTGTGCGTTCAACTAATAAAATATCTCCTATGTGGCCGTTCATGTATACGTGTGTATAACCTGAAAGATGGCAGTCGTTGGCTTCAGCTCCCACGCACAAGGTGCGGGGGTGTTCGCAAAAATAGCACGTTTTCACACTTAATCCGACGTCTCGGTCCTGTAAAGGAGGTGGTAGCGTAGCAAACGAGGCAACCGGACTATAATGCTTTATCACTTTCACTTAGCCATGGGAGTTCGAGGGTGGGGCTACAACATAGCCCCTGGGGGCACCGCGCTCTCTGAATTTGGGGCGAGTATGTGCCTGACCGGGAAACGTCCCTTCGTCAAAGTGGAGGAATTCTAAACATTCCCTTGGTCGATCGAGTGGTTGACCAGTCTCTCGCTGTATCATGACAGTCAGTTTTCGGCTTTCTCTACTGAGGTGCTCGCCCAGCCGAACTGGGGCACAATCGCAGTAGTTCGCCTGGTGCCGTGTTAGCCGATGATACAGAACGTAAGGCAGCAAAACACAGGAGCCGGGCAAGCCCAACATTTGACCAAAGACATGATTCGGAGCTGATGCATATAAGGCCTAACTCGAGACGCCGAACACTCCCGAAGGTGTTCGGTCTTTATAATGACGGGCAGAACAATGCCCTAAGCCCCTTGTGTCCAGGTACGGGCAAGTTCCTCTGGCGCGGCCGATGCCAAAACGCCAACCTCCACTCTGGTTATAATGAGAAACCAGGGGATTATAGCAACAAGAGACAGTAAGAAAGGTTTACGTAGGGTCTTAGTCTGAAAAGAATCCTTGAAACGGGTCCCTACTGCACGTCTGCGCCTGTGTCTCCGTCGTGCCGTATCCTGGACGGGTGTGCACGTTGTTCATCTGTAAAAAGAGAGGAACTTAGTTTGAAAAGAAATCGTGCAAAAAAGTACATAAAAAATTGAAATATAACTTTAGAAAGCTGAGCCTGTGATAGCTCATTATAGCTTATATACACAAACCCTTGTGAAGGGGTGTGCGGCTAGGTAGCCCCTAGCTTATTTATTCCGGACCCGTCCAGCCGTGTCCGGGGTCTTGGACGACCTTTTAATGAAATGATGCCGCGTGGACCGAGCATTTTAAGCGTAAGAGACGCATAGTGTGGTATTGCGTTAAAGCGGACGAAAGCTTCACGTCCCAGTAGTGCTTGATAGCTACTTTTGAATGGGGCGACATGAAAGGTTAGCTTTTCTCATCGGAAGTTGTCAGGTGACCCGAACACAACTTCTAGTAATAATGAACCTGTGCACCTGGCGTAAGGGCCTGGCGCCACTCCTTTGAAGGAAGTGCGGCTATGTCTAATTGTAGTAGGGTCTATCCCCAACTTGCGGATTGTGTCCGGATATAGCAGGTTTAAGTCACTGCCGGCGTCCATCAGAACTTGCGTAAATTGCAGTCCGTCTATTATGGGATCCAATATCAGAGCAGTCCATCCTGCGTTCCGGATACTTCTGGAATAATCCAGATGGTCGAAAGTGATTGGTTTTGACATCCAATCTCGATGTTCCGCTGGGGTGGACCATGCGACACTTGTCTTAGCGAGTGCCGTTTTGGTTTTCCGTACTATCACATGAAGTGAGTTTACTGTTTTGACTTCTTGTGGGAAAGTCTTCTGACTTCCGGTGCTCTGCTGGTGGGGCTCGTCATCGTCCTCGCTTGGCGCATCGAGCCCCTTGTGTTCGGCGTTGAGTCTGCCGGACTGTTTAAAAACCCAACAATTTCGGTTGGTATGGTTTGCAGGCCTTCCGGAGGTACTGTGGATTTGACATATCCGATCCAAAATTTTGTTTAAGTTGGATAGCTCATCACTGTTGTCCTTAAGAGGCAGTGTTTTATTGTTTGGCCGCGAGCTTTTGAATCCGGCGTTGACCGCCGTGCTCTTTGGGCTTTTTCCTTTATTCCGGCGCTGATCTTTCTTGCGCCGTGATTTTCCGTTTCCGTCTCTGATCTCGGATGTACTCGGGTCGCTGGTGCTGCATCTTGCTAGCCAGCTGTCTTCCTCTGCGCAAAAGCGCATCATGAGGCTTGTTAGTGCGGCCATTGTTCTCGGCTTCTCTTGGCCGAGGTGTCTGGCAAGCCATTCGTCTCGGACGTTGTGTTTGAAAGCTGCTAAGGCTTCCGCGTCCGGACAGTCGACTATTTGGTTCTTTTTGATAAGGAACCTGTTCCAGAATTTGCGCGCTGACTCTCCGGGTTGTTGAGTTATATGACTTAGATCGTCTGCATCCAGAAGGCGGACATAAGTCCCTTGAAAAATTGCTCTAAACGCATCTTCAAGCTCTTCCCAACTTCCAACAGTATTTTCTGGGAGGCTTTTGAGCCAATGCCGAGCTGGCCCTTTGAGCTTGAGGGGTAGATGTTTTATGGTGTGGAGATCATCTCCTCTAGCCATGTGTATGTTGCTATCCAGACTCCGGGGTCTGTTGTTCCGTCGTATGCCTCTATGTTTATAGGTTTGAACCCTGCTGGAAATTCATGATCCAGCACCTTATCGGTGAAACATAGTGGGTGTGCGGCGCCCCTGTATTTGGGTGTGCCGCTGTCTTCAAACACTTGTCGTGTTGTGTTACTTCCTGGGGCCCTCTTTTTTGGCCCATAGATGGACCTAGTTGGGCCGTCTATCTTCCCAGGATCATAAGTCGGCTTGTGTGCGGCACCGCTTGTCGCTTTCGGCCTGTCATCTGGTCGTCTATCCGGCCAGGCGGCCTCTTTATTTTTTGGTTGTGAGGGCTCTATGGCATCCTCATCAAATTCTGGCAGCAGCTTGCGCTTTGGGTAGCTCTTTGTTTGATGGCCATTGCCATACTTGTCTGCGGTCTTGAGTACCTTGCTCCACTTCATTCTGAGTATGTCTTCCGCTGTTTTGAGCTTCCGTTTTTCCTTCTTCAAACTTCTTGCAGTGGCGACAAGTCTTTTGTGAAGATTCTTATGCTCCGGTGGTGTGTCCGCACTGTTGATTGCTCCGGGAAGGGGTTGATTATCCGGTTCGTCCTGTTCGGACGGTTGCTTGGTTGCATGTTCGTCGTCCACTGGATTGCCCTGCTCTATTGCTGGGTCGTTAGGAATGCTGCTTTGATCGAGGCGGGACTTAGGGCGGCGTCTACGTCGCTGTTTTGGTTGTTTGTCAGCGGGATTATCCTCTGCCGCGTCCCGTTGTTCCTCGTTATCGCTTCCTTTTGGGGTGTCCACCATATATATGTCATGTGACGAGGTGGCCTTCCAGTGCCTTGTAGGCGTTGGTTCTTGATCGTCTCCGGCATCGTCGTCCATACCGTCGATGTCTTCGGAGTCGTAGTCTAGCACGTCGGTTAGATCGTCGACAGTGGCTACGAAGTGGGTGGTGGGTGGACTCTGAATTTCTTCGTCGTCCGCGTCCCAACCATCCTGGCCGTAGTCCGTCCAGGGCTCTCCGGATAGCGAGAGATGCTTCAGCGAATCTAAGATGTCGCCGAAGGGTGAGTGCTGAAAGATGTCCGCAGCGGTGAATTCCATGATTGGCGCCCAGTCGGATTCGACTGGCAGGGGAGCAGGAGGTTCGGAGTCCGGCGGGGAGTCCGACACCTCGGAGTCATGAGCTTTATGCGGGACAAGGTCAGTGTTCGGCTCCATCGCCGTAGAAGTTGCAGTTCCCAAGGCGGTGTCCAGCCCTCCGTCCTCGATCTGTGCGATCAGCTCCGGACTATGGGTCGGAGTGGATTCGTGTGCGGCCTCCAAGGTGCTGTCCGGCGGCAGAGTTAGGTCGTGCCGATCGTGACAGCGCGGCACGCTCGGCTGTGGCTCTGATCCATCGAAGATCAAGTCCCCGCGGATATCGGCCGTGAAGTTTAGGCTTCCAAACCTGACCTGACGGCCAGGGGCGTAGCTTTCGATCTGCTCCAGATGGCCAAGTGAGTCGGCCCGCAGTGCGAAGCCGCCGAATACGAAGATCTGTCCGGGGAGAAAATTCTCACCCAGGACTGCGTCGTTGTCGATTGAAGAGGCCATCAAGCCTATCGGTGACGACACAGAGCAACTCTCAATGAAAGCACCAATGTCGGTGTCAAAACCGGCGGATCTCGGGTAGGGGGTCCCGAACTGTGCGTCTAGGCGGATGGTAACAGGAGACAAGGGAAACAATGTTTTACCCAGGGTCGGGCCCTCTTGATGGAGGTAAAACCCTACGTCCTGCTTGATTGATATTGATATTGTGGATGTTTACAAGAGTGGATCTACCACGAGATCAAGGAGGCTAAACCCTAGAAGCTAGCCTATGGTATGATTGTAAGGGTTGATGTTGGTTGTCCTACGGACTAGAGCCATCCGGTTTATATAGACACCGGAGAGGGCTAGGGTTACATAGACTCGGTTACAATGGTAGGAGATCTACATATCCGTATCGCCAAGCTTGCCTTCCACGCCAAGGAAAGTCCCATCCGGACACGGGACGAAGTCTTCAATCTTGTATCTTCATAGTCTTGGAGTCCGGTCGATGATGATAGTCCGGCCGATGATAGTTCGGCCGATGATGGTAGTCCGGCTCTCCGGACACCCCCTAATCCAGGACTCCCTCAGGGGGGTTGGGGGATTTGGGGGTTAATTTAGGTGTTTCATATATTGTGTTAGCTAGCTAATTAATAGAGAGAAGTGTCCTCTCTTATGTCCGTGCTTGGTCGACGCTACGTACTATACATAGAGAGGCCCTCGACACGCTAGCTAGTAAGAAAATGAAGGGAACCATTAAGTACAGAAGTTCGTCATGCATACCGAGAGAAGTGATCGATCGACCTCTCCTTCTCCGAGAGATTGGTCGAACAACAAGTTTTCGTATTATCTATCCGACGCTACTGGCTACATACATATACAATATGTAAGATCTCTTACAATCCCCTAGCAATTGAAATCAACTTCCACATGGTATTCTCCGGCTTTATTGATGACGTGGTCAAGAAAGAATCCTGCCAATTCCTCTTGAATTGCTTTCATACGATCTTGTTCTAGGAGTTCATTCCGCATCTGCCACGTCTAATTTGAAGAAGGGGGTTAATTAATCCATATATATCAATGAAACTCAACAGAAATGATGGTGTAACAAAATGAAATTGTGAACATTATTGCTTACGCACTTCATATTGTCTTTTAGAGTAGCCCCGCTTATTTTTCAAAGTCGCGTTGTAGATGAACTCGCACACGAAGTATCCATAGTAATTATTCCCTTGTTCCTGCAACAAGCACTTTACGAGAAATAGAGGTCAATCAAACTGATAATGAAGCATTATAAATGGCATTTATAAAGTATAGCTATAGAATCAATGGGAGATGCGCGCAACTAGCTAGCCAGTAGTACTTACTTTTGGGTATGTATATCGCAGCTCCTTTGGCAGTCCCGGAGCTTCTACGGTGAACTATTTCCAAACCCTGCAAGACAAAGAAAATAATTATTATTACTTGAGATATCAAGAAATGAACAAAAAGTTGCCGATATGGTGTGATAATGATCGATTGAACTTACTTGTTGAGCATTTCAGTCATGTCCGCATAGTTTTCGGGATGTTTTCGTCTCGAGTCTAAGACGGTTACTAGTCCCCGCTCAAGCTTAATCTCCAGAAGAACATAGTGGAAGCTGCGCACGCATGCATAACTCATCAATTACATTACTATAACCTCGCTCGAGTAATAAGGGAAACTGAATATGCACACACAGTAACACTCACTCAAAGTTGTAGGAAAGAGTATTAAATCTTTGTTTTGATTTTTGATCAACGATTGTAGCAAGTTGGCCTCGGCCTCTTCGACGTGCTTTTTAACCTGAATTTCATCTATGATATTTGTGTTAATGAACCCAATATCATAAATTTCTTGTTTTCTGCACTCGACGATCTTCAATCTGCATAATATAGTGAGGATAATTAATTATAAATACATGCAATGAAAGAGCTGAGCTATATATAGAGACTTAATGACACAAATAGTACTTACAGACAGTAGCAAAAGACCGTTAATTTATCGAGGGCATTTTGATTGAAGAACGCGAAGAACTGCTCAAATGGAACAGGCAACAGATCAGTTCCAACGAGGTCGTGCTCCTGTTTAATTCTCAGAAACAAAGTATTCGTCCGCCCAGACTCTCTGCAGGTTTTCATGTACCAATTATGGAATCTTCGCATCATCGTTGTTAGAGATTTTTCATCTTTGACGAGAGGCTTCCCGTACTCGTATCTGTGTTCGTCCACCTCCATGAAATCAAAATTTACATCGTCAGGCAGGTAATCTGCAAGATTGCCATAACCGGGCACCGTCACCGGAGTATTAGCGACGATGTCGCCACTAGACACATTGAGCGGGGGGAACGATTGATTTGCTTGTTCGCTGAGCTGGGCAATTTTTTTTGCAGCTGCTCGTTCTTTTAACCTTTGATCACTGACAGTACTTCCCGACCGCTCCGCTTCGAGATATGTCTGTTCAGTAATGCGCTCATAGTTGGTTCTCGGCGGAGACTTTGGTTGTTTCCTCAGGGCATCGATAGTGCGCTTTGCTTTCACCGGATCTACCTTCTCCTCCGGAGGTGGATGTCTCTTTGCTTTCAACCCTTTAAAGAAGTCCTCCACTTTGGTCTGCAAGATCTTCACGTTTTCCTCCTTGGTCCTCTTGTACGGTAACTTCTCTAGAGGCTTGAGAGAAGGACTGTATCCGTATTTCCTCCCGCCTCTGCTGGCTGTACTACTAGACGCCAGAGCAGACGGAGCGGCTGCGGCGTCTGTCTTCTTTCGTGCTTGCTTATGAGGCGGAGGAGAAGGACTACGACGCGCCAGAGCAGCCGGGGCGGCGGCGGGCCTCTTCCGCCCTTGCTGGCGAGGCGGAGAAGGAGGAGGCTGCTAGCTGCTCGGGCGCGCCGGCACAGGCGGAGTACCGCCACGCGCCGGAGAAGGAGGCCGAGTGCCCTGATCGTCACTCGCCGGAGGAGGAAGCGGAGTGCCCTGACTCGCCGGAGGAGGAGGAGGAGGCATCCAGTTCGGAAGCTTGATGAACTCCTTCCGCCATAGGCATGAAGTCTTCAGAGCAGAACCCAGCCAAGTCTCCCCTTCACCGGTAGTGTGGTCAAGCTAGAGGTCCTCAAATCCATCCGTTATTTCGTCCACCGTCACCCTAGCATATCCTTCTGGAATCGGACGACAGTGAAAAGTTGCCCTGGGTTCATAAGGTCGAACTTGGCCGACAGCCGCCTTGACTTTTAAGTTGTGCCATTGCGTCATAAGGTGGCAATTTTGAGACTCCATAGTAAAATCCATGGGGTAGCTAGTAGGAGCCATCAAGACATGCTCCGGCTGAAGCAGCTCGGTGGAAGCCACGCTGCTTCTCCGCTGATATGGCAGGGTAGCTTCGGGGTAGGCTTCGGCAGGTCGTTTGTTGCAATCTGCTTCTCGTTCCTCTAGCCCTTGTACCCTTTCGTGCAGCGCCTGTAGTTGGCTCTGCTCTTGTTTCTTCCTCCTCTCCTGGGTTTTCTAACCACCTGCGTCCGGAAAACCAACCTTCCACGGAATGGAGTCTGGCATGCCTCGTGTCCGTCCAGGGTGCTCAGGATTCCCGAGGGCCATTGTGAGCTCATCCTTCTCCCTGTCTGGAACGAACGTCCCTTGCTGCGCTGCATCGATATAGTGCCGAAGCCTGTTGACTGGTATTTTCAGTTGCTCGTCCGTCCAACGGCACTTCCCTGATACAGGTTCCAAGGTTCTGCCAGCCCCGGAGAACCAAGTCTGGCAACTGTCTGGCCAGTTCATTGTCTCTGGTTCGATCCCTTTATCAAGCAGATCATTCTCAGCCTTGGACCACTTAGGCCGGGCTTTGAGGTAGCCACCTGACCCCGTGCGATGGTGAAACTTCTTCCCAGCATTTTGCTTGTTTGTCGCTGACATCTTCTTACTCTTTTCCGATGTCTTGTGGGCCACGAATGCGGGCCAGTGATCTCTGATCTTCTCATATTTGCCGATGAATTCTAGTGTCTCTTCTTTGTCGACAAACTTGTTCAGCTCTTTCCTCCACCTCCTGAATAGGCCTGCCATCTTCTTAAGAGCACAAGACTTGATTAATTGCTCTTTAACTGGCTTGTCCGGATCCTCCTCTGGCGGTAGGGTGAAATTTGCCTTCAGCTCAGTCCAAAGATCATCTTTCTGCATATCATTGACATAAGACACCTCAGGGTCTTCCTCCCTAGGCTTATACCAGTGGTGGATGCCGATCGGGATCTTGTCCCTAACAAGAACCCCGCACTGAGCAGCAAATGCGTTCTTTGTCCGGATGGATTCAATCGGTTCGCCGTCACGCATGATTGCTGTGATCTCAAACCTTTCATCCGAGCTCAACTTTTTCTTTGGGCCTCGTCTCCTTACCGAAGTTGTGCTCGATCCGGAGGGCTAGAAAAAAGAAGAAAGACGAGAGTTAATTAATATGTGTACATATACCAAAACAATGAATGCATCAATTAGCTAGTCAGCACAGGCTTAACTAATATATATACCTTGCCAGACTCGGTTCGGTCACCGGAGCCGTCATCACGGTCTCCTTCTTGCACCGTCATTGGGTCACCGGAGCCGTCCTCATGGTCTCCTTCTTGCACTGGCATTGGGTCAAAGGAGCCATCATAATAGCCTGTTTCTTCACCCACTACAAAAAAATACACTTCCGTGATGATACGTGTTTGTCACAGTAGGTCGCGTTTTTTGTCATGCATGTACATCCATGACAAATTTATGACAGAATCAAGATAGGCATACCTGTGCTATCGTAGAAGTGTTCCATGACATTACCAAAATTATCATCACGGAAGTATCCACTTCCATGACGATAAATCGCGCGTCACAGAAGTGCTTTCGTCAAGGGTGACCGACACGTGGCATCCATCGTAACGGAACACCATTAAGCTATCGGGTCGGATTTTGGATCCGATAACCCGTTAACAGCCACGACCAATGCCGATTTTCCACGTGTAAAATTCTCATTGGCTGACGGATCCACGTGTCAGCTCCGCATTGGCACAGGTGTCACTCATCCAACGGTCGAGATGGGCCTATGATATGTTGACACGTGGACCGGCCCAAAATTGGCCCACAAAGTTTAAATGGGTCGGCCCTACTGAAGGCCCATAAGATTTAGCGAACCATAATGGGCCGGCCCAGCTAAAGGCCAACAAAATTTAGCGGACCATAATGGGCCGGCCCAACTAAAGGCCCACAAGATGTTGCGGACCACAATGGGCTGGCCTAGCTAAAGGCCCACAAGATTCTGTAGACCATAATGGGACGACCCAGCTAAAGGCCCAACATTCTCTGCCAAATCGGCCCGTCAACGGCCTGGTCTAAACTTGTCATCAATGCGGCCCATGGTCACATCTGGCCCGTTAAAAGTCCGCTAAGTAATTGGGCCGAATTATGAACCGGTGTATTTCCGCCTGTTAAAGGTCCGGATTCATTTGGGCCCATTTACAGGCCATCAAAACTTTTGGCCCATAAACGACCATGAAGGATGTGGGTCATATTCGGCCATGTCTGTCATTCGGCCTGTTAGAGGCCCACTATAGATTTGGCCCACTTTCGGCCTGTTGTCATTTTCGGCCTGTTAACGCCGTACGTAAACCATGGGCCATATGTGGCCCAACGTCATATCGGGCCCATTAACGGCCCATATAAAAATGACGATAATCTAGCCCGACCGAAGTTCCAGCCTGTTAAAGGCCCGTGTATTAGGTCGGCGCATTTACGGCCCGTCCGAATTTCGGCCTGTCAAATATCCGCATCGTAAATGGGCCACCAATTCGGCCTGCTTCGGCCTGCTAAGTCCAGTGGGTTATTTGGCACAATCTGGGCCCAATCTCACTTTCGGTCTATTAAAGGCCCATGTTTTTTATGCGCTCGACATATTTACACCTGTAAACGGCCTACTTTTACTGAGGGCCCAAATTATGTTTAGGCATGTTAAAGGCCCACTATGGGCACAGGCCTACCAGAAAAATTTGAAAGCTAATGCTAATTTAAGCCCAGATATTTTTCGTGGGCTACAAGCCAATTTCGGCCCGTAATCGTTTTTAGCCCAATTGGAATGGGCCCGACTAATGGTGGCATGTTGGGCTCCTACTAAGCTTTCGTCCGAATCATTACTAAGATAAACCTACACTACACAAAAATAGCGTCATAATTACTGCAGCCTGTGGCAGCATCATAAATGTTGTATCCGAACAAAATAAATTCCAATCATACAACAAAAGGCCTGTTGGCATAAAGTTTACAGTCCTTGTAGATAAAAGCACCATCAGATGTATAGAAGCACAGATCATTTGACCTGAGTGCTAATGTTTCAGGCTGTAAAATCTGATGGAGCAGCATGATCGCCACCTTTTTTCCGCCATTGCTCTTCAACAACGAAGCGAATGTCTGATAGTCTGGTTTCAAAACCATTCATATCTTGACAGCATTTCTCAACCACTATTCTTGTTTCCGAAACAACGTCCATTAGGGATTGGACTTGTGTCTGGAGCACAGATATATCACTCTGTCTAGCAGGAAGATTTTGTTCAGTAGGTGATTTGGACGAGGTTACCTTGACAACCAACCCAGAATTACACAGGAAGGTGCTTTTTGCACTGTTAGTGGAGAGATACTGACGCACTGCAGCAAGAGGTGACATTGTGCTTGTAGTAGCCTCGTCACCTTTAGGTGGTTGTGGTTGTTCAATCATTTGTTCCATAGCTTCCTGAAAGTTTGAACTTGTAGATTAGTGTACTGGTGAGTTACTAATGAGATAAAAACAAACAAAGTAGGTTAAACGTTTATACATAACTTATTTTGGTGAACTACTGTAATACATTAGCATGTATTGTAGTGCCAACAACATAATAAAATCACTTTCGGAACATATGTGTCACATCCCTAGCTGCTGGTAGTGCTCTAGGCTAGCTCATGTGTGCATCATGTTTAAATTCTGAAAATTTGAACTGAGGGAATTTTGGAAGCCTCAAAAATTTAAATAAAAGAAGGGCAAAAACCCTAGAAATCTCATTCATTGCTCCAAAAATGCCCCTTTTAAATGTTTGATAATTTTTGGCAAGGGTTCTGGTCCCAACCAAAATATTGAACATTTTTAAGGAATTATTTTTGGGACTTTGGATTTAATTCATTAGCTATTTGAATTTGAATTATATTCATATAATTAGAATATAATTTCAAATACCCCCTGAAATATTTTATAAGCTTCTGGAAAAGTCCATCTAGCAATATAAAATATTCAGAGTAGTTTTTGGCATTGTTTGAATTATTTTAAATTCAAAACAGTGGCAAAATAAATTAAATTAAATAAAACAAAACAGAAGAAAAAAATAAAACAGAGCAGGAAACCTACCTGGGCCACTTACCTCAGCTTACCTGGCAGCCACCCACAGCCCAACACTGTGCAGCCCACCTGCGCGGCCCAGCCCACCTGGCCCCCCCTTCTCCTGTCTTCTTCCCGTGCCAGCGCACGAAGCAGCTCGGTGGCGAGCACCGCCGTCGCGCTTGGCCACCTCCTGCCTGGTTGCCTCCCTCCTCGATGCGCCTGGAGACGCCACGACACCCCTGGAACCCCTCTCGCTCTCCCCCTCGCCCCCTGCACCTCTCCTCTCTCCCCCTGGACCCCATTCCTTCCTCTGCTTCCCTCTCGCGCACACCACCGAGCGGAGCTCGCCGTCATCGTCGTCGTGCCATGGCCACAGCCACTGCCCCGCCTTGCCGTTGCGCTCCCGAGCTCCGCCAGTCCTCCCTCGTCCTCCTCGTCGTCGCACGCGACCAGAAGAGCCCCTGGATGCCTCTAGCCTCGCCGTTCCCCTCCTCGGCCACCAGGGGTCGCCGGCGCCCAAATTCGTGGAACTCCGGCCGTTCCCGAGCAAGCCGAGCCCCGCTTCGTGATCGCTGTGAGCTCCTCCACCCTTTCCCCCTCTTCCCCGCTTCATTTGATCGTCGTAGCCGTCGCCCCCTTTATGGCCGAAACGCGCCGCCGCCTGAGCTCAACGTCGGCGTAGCTCCGGTGACCATTTGGTCCCGGGCATGCGCCCAACGCGCTCACCGCATCGCGTAGAGCCTCCGTGGCACCTCGCCGCGCTCGTTTGCGCACCGCAGCCCCATCCCCACTTGCACCCGAGCTTCGGCCGCCGCCGAGCTCGTCCCCGGCACCACTCCGGCCACTCCCCGGCCGCGCCACCACCACAGTTGGATGCGGACGAGCGTCCGCATCCAGAAGCTGTGCTCTGCATGCCAAACCGAGCCCTGTGGGCAAAACCCGAGGCTCGCCACCGCGGCTGGCCTCGCCGGCGTCAAGCCGCCGGTGGGTTGACCCATTTGACCACGGCGGAACCCCCCCTGGGTCGATGACAGGTGGGGCCAGCCCCCCCCCCTGATAACTAGTTTAGTTTATTTTAACTTAATTACCCCCTGCTGACACTGACATGTGGGCCCTAGTGCCCTAATCTTTAATTAAGCTAAACTAAACCCCCCTGTGTAACCCGTGTCACTGACGTGTGGACCCCACACGTCAGGTTTGACCTGGACCGCCCGTTGACCTGCTGACGTCACTATGAGGTCATGATGACGCAATAATTCCTTTCTGGAATTTAAATAATTCTTAAATGATTTATTAATTTCAGAAAATGCCTAAAACTTCTATAAATCATAGAAAATTAACCGTAACTCCAAATTAAATAAATTATATATGAAAAATTATCAGAAAAATTCAAGGAATCCATCTGTACCATTTTCATGCATGTTAGAACAACTTATCACTACTGTTTAGGGCAAATGAAGTGAATGGCATTTAAATAATCACATATGGAGTTTAAATTTGAATCTTGTATTCAAACCAACTTCATTTAATCTGTTGCTAGTTGCATTAGCTCAAAACACATTCATTTTGCCATGTCATGATCATGCATCATATTGTGCATTGCATTGATTGTGTTCCCTTCTATGTTGCCGGTAATTGTCCCCTCTCGATAGACGTGATACCGATGATGTGATCGTTGACACTGATGAAGACTCAATGTTATCTTCAGAAGTGCCAGGCAAGCAAAACCCCCTTGTTCATTCCAATAAAATCCCACTCTCTCGCTCCTGCTCTCTTTTACTGCATTAGGACAACAACGATTCATCTGTTACCTGCTGCGGTAGCTGAACACCTTTATCCTTTGCATGACCTGTCATTCCACAGTAATTAGATGAAACCCACTAGCATGAGTAGGAGTTGTTTGAGCCCTGTTGTGCCTACTCACTCATGCTTGTTGTCATGCCTGCTACTGCTTAGAGTTGAGTCAGGTCTGATTCATCGGGGATGAATCAGAGGTGTGTGAACATGTCCTACTGTGTGTGAGCTAAGTGTGTGAACACGATTTGGTAAAGGTAGCGGTGAGAGGCCATGTAGGAGTACATGCTGGAGGCCGTGCGCAGCGCTGACCGTAGGGGTGGGCTGTGATGCGGTAGGCACGTGGCCGGGTAAACCGGGCGCCCGTTTGGTGTCACGGAACCCTGTACACATCGTTTGGGGCTGTGAGCGAAACTCCGGCCGGATCTCCTCATGGATGGAACCCGAATAGGCGATAAACCTGGACTAGAGACTTGAATGTTTAGGCAGGCCGTGGCTGACACCCACGTTGGGCTTCCGCTTGAAGGTTGCCGAGTACATGTCGTGTAAACGGCGGTAAGTGGTGAGAGCGTGTGTGAAGAAGTACACCCCTGCAGGGTTAATATGATCTATTCGAATAGCCGTGTCCACGGAAAAGGACTTCTGGGTTGCTTATATCAGTTCATAGACAAGTGAAAGTGGATACTCTAAAATACGCAAGATAAGCGTGAGTGCTATGGATGGCGTTCTCGTAGGGAGACGGGAGCGGATCCATGGTGGTGTATTGATATGGTGAATATGTGGACTCGTGTGCGCCACCTCAAAAGAGTCGCTTGCAGTCGTAGTTTAGGATAGCCACCGAGTCAAAGCTGGCTTGCTGCAGTTAAACCCCACCACCCCTTTGTTGATAATGATGCATATGTAGTTAGTTCTGATGTAAGTCTTGCTGGGTACATTTGTACTCACGTTTGCCTATTTTATGTTTTTGCAGAGAGACTTCGGTCTCACTATTAGTTCCGCTTGGACTTCGACGTTTAGCTTGTTACCTTAGCTACGATCTTGTGCCCTCGGCAGGATCTGGTAGATAGTCAGGCTTCTCAGCATTTTTCATTTATAGATGTCTGTACTCAGACATGATAGCTTCCGCTTGTGCTTTGATTTGTATGCTCTGATTGTTGAATCATGAGACCCCTGTTTGTAATATCTCGCTCCTCGGAGCCTAATGAATAAACTACTTGAGTCGTAGAGTCATTTTGTGATACCATGTTGTATTGCACATATCGAGCATATTGTGTGTATGTTATTGAAATACTTGGTATGTGTGGGATCTGACTATCTAGTTGTTTATCTTTAGTAGCCTCTCTTACCGGGAAATGTCTCCTAGTGTTACCGCTGAGCCATGGTAGCTTGCTACTGCTCTGGAACACTTAGGCTGGCCGGCATGTGTCCTTCGTTCCTGTGTCTGTCCCTTCGGGGAAATGTCACGCATTGAGTACCGGAGTCCTGTTAGCCCGCTACAGCCCGGTTTACCGGAGTCCTGCTAGCCCAGTGCTACAGCCCGGACCCACTTGCTGATGACCGACACGTTCGAAGCTGGGTCATGGATGCCTGTCCCTGTAAGTCTGTGCCACTTTGGGTTTACGACTAGTCATGTCAGCCCGGGCTCCTTATCATATGGATGCTAGCGACACTATCATATACGTGAGCCAAAAGGCGCAAACGGTCCCGGGCAAAGGTAAGGCGACACCCGTGGGGATACCGTGCGTGAGGCCGCAAAGTGATATGAGGTGTTACCGGCTAGATCGATGTGACATCGAGTCGGGGTCCTGACAGCGTTGGTATCAGAGCTTGACTGCCTGTAGGATTACCAAGCCAAACTGGCCGAAGTTGAGTCTAGAAATTCTTTAGTTATATAAGGGAATTGATTGTGGGATGGAACGTAAGGCTCTTTTTACTCCTTATACCTCATGGCCTTCTAATCTGAGTCATCATCTTCTCTTCTACGGGGATTAAGAACTAGGCTATCTCTTCTTTCTATTAGGATCACGTGTTACTAATCAGTAGACTTATAAGATTGTTGGATTTAAGTCTCAGTTCAGTTCCTACTACTTCCGTATGTTAATTGTTGATCTCGAAACCTTGATATTGTGCTTCTGAGTGGTTATGCCACCATTTTTGTGAATGTCTCAAATCTTTTCTGAGCATTTACAGCCGTTATGCTGTCCGAGTCATTCCAGGTTTCTAAATAGTCTGATGCATTTGCAAAATCCTTTCCCTCTGATTTCGATGTTCCTTTATGCCAGCTCAATCACACTAATTGTTGAGTTGAGGTATTCTATTGCCTTGACATTATGTTGGAGTTACTATTATGACCCTAGGTGTCTCAGGGGATCATCTAGTAGTTTAGCCATGATTTGTGTTCCCAGTGTGATGATTCTGGCCATCATTCTCGACAGCATCCAGTGATGCTACTTAGTACTAGGTATTCTGTTTCTGGGTTCTTGAGCCCGAGATTCACTCTACCTACTTCATGTTGATAGTAATTGCTAGTGCCTTCAGGATATTAGTAACCTTTGCGATAGTCCTTGAAGTCCGTGGTATCTTCTTCTTCCAAATACCATGAACTACTTATGGCAGAAGTTCCTCGTTGAACTGAAATATCACAACAGGATTATCCTTGAGGAGTTCTCCATTCATAAATCGTGACTCTGCCAGTTCTACCTTTCTGCATGGGTTATCCGGAAGAAATATGTTGAACTTGGTTCGACATACTAATCTATGCATCCACAACTCAGAAAATTATATGTTCCTTTGAGTTGTTCTCTTTAGTTGCATTCTGACCTTCGTCTATCAATTGATAGTCAAGAGTATGCATGCGTTCGTTTATCGATGCCTATTACTCTTGTGGTCCGTCAAGCCATTCTATCGCGGGATGACTAGGAGAAACAAACTCCAGTACCTCTTCCATATCTAGGATTGGGTCAAAACAATTGTACTCCGCAGATCAAAATGCCAATCCAGCTTCTGCTCTGTTCTACCTTGGAGTATTACCATCTTTTATATCGGGATTGTTATAGGAATTGCACACCATCCTATGAACTCTTGGTACAGTGATACTTTTGCCATCATTGTTCATTCCTCGGTTCCTGTGTTATTGTAACCGGAATGCCGACAAGTGTACCGTGATGTGCGAAATCAATACTCCTAGCAGCTCCGTTGCTTGGTAGTTAATGGACAATATTCTCATTCTTAGCATGCTGGTTATTGAATTATCATTCTAAGACTGATCGTGCTACCTAGTCCTTATTTCCGGTGCACTCTTCGATCAATGAGCTAGGATTGTGTCAATCCCTCATTTTTTTCTTTTTGATCATATCATCTTGCCCTGAAAAGCAAGATTGTTCTCGAGCTTAGAGACATATCGATGGTTCGTGATTTTCCGTATATCTTCTCGGAAGTATTACCAGGTTGTCACCTGACTGTTATGTTGAGCTCGTGATCAAGTTGGTTTCTTGTGAACCACCTTCTCTCCAAGAATCGGTGTTAGATATCCCTGAGCTAGTTGGTTAAGCTAGACAACAACTTGGAGAGTTGGAAGATAAAAGCTTGCCTGGCTTAGTTCGTTCCAAAGGGATATTCTTGTGTAGTGTGTGTTGAAAGAAGATGATATCTTCATCGATTGGTCCCTGTGATCAGTTGTTGGACCTATTGTCTTATCAATTCCTTGATTTGAATGTGGGCTATCGTCAAATCAAATCAGTACCAACGATGCTCGTAATGTTGTCCTACTCGTGGTTGATCCCTCGAGCATACACCATTACATCTTTGGTCTGACCAATGCTATCACTGTGTTCATTTAACTATGGAATTCCTTTTAAAAGGAAACCCGGATGAATTGTTGTTGAGCCCATTGACAACATCCTTATCCCCTCCATGATTTGTTGAACATTAAGCCAGTGTTGGAAACTTTTGAAAGCATTTCCTCATGCTAGTTCATGAAGCATATGTTCGGATGTAAGAAGTGACTTCCTCCAGTTCATGTGCATTTGATGCAAGTTGCCGCCGTGGATTCGAGAAAGTCAATGTTGTTTCCTTTGGAATCATCCCAAATCAGTCATGCATATGTGCGAAGTATTCTGTGGTTCGGAGACTTGCAACCTCCATTCCATATGTATATCCTAGCACACCAAGCCACTGATTGATTTGTTCACGGAAAAGGAGTTGATGTGCTAATCCTAGGTCATGCACAAGACTTCAATATCCTCGATTATGATTCCCCACCTGAACTCAGTAGTGTTTTATTGTAAGACTACCATGTGATAATGTTTGTCTAGGACAGCGTGTTAACATGTTTGTAGCAGAACCAGCTCATGTTTTGGAGCTTGCTATCGTAGTTCGCTCCCCGAGAATCTCGCAATGTCATCTCGTCGAATTGTGTTGCAAACCTCCGTTTTTCTTCCTAGACTCGATGAGTCTGGAATATCCTGACACCAACCAGATCTGAATCTCAGGCAGATATGATGGTTGGAATATTTCCCAAGAATTATAATATTGGTCGCGCGATAACCGGTAAAGTGGATGTCGTGGCCAACACACCCAGCCGGAAAACCTGTTATTATAATATCTTGATTGATGAAGTTGGCCACCTCCCCATAGGGATTTCGTAGGGTTTACTCCCTAGTTGCCCCTATGGATTTTTGTATTCCCGAAGTCCGACCTTTTACTTGATGTTCTAGATATCAAACCATATCTATGAATGGGTTACACTAGCACATCAAGGAGAACATTAGAAGCGGAGTGCTAAATGTCTCTCGGTCGATCATCCAGATTTTATTTCCTTGGCCTCGCTAAGATGAAATCTGAGAAGTGTTATCTTCCTTTGCATCTGCATCATCCATCATCATTCATCGTGGTAGCAAGTTGTGTTGCCAGGATCCTTGACACGGATATTGGTAAAACCCTGATGAATATGGAAATGCTCAAGTTCTTGAGAGCACGCACAAGCGCTACGTGTTATCATCGGCACTAACTGGGTTTGCTCTCAGTTTCCTCGGCAATGCTATGACCTATTCAAACAGTGAATTCACTCTCTATTGTTGGGTTCTTCCCCAGTTACCAGAATCATTCCCAGCATTTGCATTTTGTTCCTAGCTTGCACCGCCAATGTGTCATTCTACCATGGGTCTCTTCCATTTCCGGCGATAAGCAAATTCATCCATTACGTTGTCTTCAACAAGGTATTCCACATCATCCAAGTCCGAGTATGCCATTCTACCGACCCCCGCCAATCGATTGCTGTGTTTTGCCTTCGGCTGATATAGAGAGTCTCAATGATCTCTATATCAAAGGTAATTCTTTTTGCCACTTAAGATAATAATCTACGAATCACCCTTCTCCAGGATGTTTCGTCGTGGTATCATGGCAACTCAACTCCTCGCTACGTTGACAATCGTTTACCACCTTCCTAGGTGTGGAATCGTTGTCTGCCTAGTGAACCTTCGTCATCTGTTCCACTCCATTCCTCTAGAGGTGTGCTTCGTCTCTCAGCTCGAGAGATGTTGCTATGTCCCATTCCGTGAGTTAATCCTGAGTTGTTCGACCTTCGAGAAGATCGATTCTTCTAGAGTCTCCTTCTCCTCTCGTTGTCATAATAACTGGCGTTCTCAGAACAAGACGTCGAGACAAAGATGGTGATCGAAACAACGTTCCTATGAAGTGCAACCTGGATCGTGAAGATTATACTAGTTTGCGTTTCCCCTTTATCTTACCCTACGCTTGAATCTCGAGACGAGATTCTTGTTTAGTGGGGGTGAGTTGTCACATCCCTAGCTGCTGGTAGTGCTCTAGGCTAGCTCATGTGTGCATCATGTTTAAATTCTGAAAATTTGAACTGAGGGAATTTTGGAAGCCTCAAAAATTTAAATAAAAGAAGGGCAAAAACCCTAGAAATCTCATTCATTGCTCCAAAAATGCCCCTTTTAAATGTTTGATAATTTTTGGCAAGGGTTCTGGTCCCAACCAAAATATTGAACATTTTTAAGGAATTATTTTTGGGACTTTGGATTTAATTCATTAGCTATTTGAATTTGAATTATATTCATATAATTAGAATATAATTTCAAATACCCCCTGAAATATTTTATAAGCTTCTGGAAAAGTCCATCTAGCAATATAAAATATTCAGAGGAGTTTTTGGCATTGTTTGAATTATTTTAAATTCAAAACAGTGGCAAAATAAATTAAATTAAATAAAACAAAACAGAAGAAAAAATAAAACAGAGCAGGAAACCTACCTGGGCCACTTACCTCAGCTTACCTGGCAGCCACCCACAGCCCAACACTGTGCAGCCCACCTGCGCGGCCCAGCCCACCTGGCCCCCCCTTCTCCTGTCTTCTTCCCGTGCCAGCGCACGAAGCAGCCCGGTGGCGAGCACCGCCGTCGCGCTTGGCCACCTCCTGCCTGGTTGCCTCCCTCCTCGATGCGCCTGGAGACGCCACGACACCCCTGGAACCCCTCTCGCTCTCCCCCTCGCCTCCTGCACCTCTCCTCTCTCCCCCTGGACCCCATTCCTTCCTCTGCTTCCCTCTCGCGCACACCACCGAGCGGAGCTCGCCGTCATCGTCGCCGTGCCATGGCCACAGCCACTGCCCCGCCTTGCCGTTGCGCTCCCGAGCTCCGCCAGTCCTCCCTCGTCCTCCTCCTCGTCTCACGCGACCAGAAGAGCCCCTGGATGCCGCTAGCCTCGCCGTTCCCCTCCTCGGCCACCGGGGGTCGCCGGCGCCCAAATTCGTGGAACTCCGGCCGTTCCCGAGCAAGCTGAGCCCCTCTTCGTGATCGCTGTGAGCTCCTCCACCCTTTCCCCCTCTTCCCCGCTTCATTTGATCGCCGTAGCCGTCGCCCCCTTTATGGCCGAAACGCGCCGCCGCCTGAGCTCAACGTCGGCGTAGCTCCGGTGACCATTTGGTCCCGGGCATGCGCCCAACGCGCTCCCCGCATCGCGTAGAGCCTCCGTGGCACCTCGCCGCGCTCGTTTGCGCACCGCAGCCCCATCCCCACTTGCACCCGAGCTTCGGCCGCCGCCGAGCTCGTCGCCGGCACCACTCCGGCCACTCCCCGGCCGCGCCACCACCACAGTTGGATGCGGACGAGCGTCCGCATCCCGAAGCTGTGCTCTGCACGCCAAACCGAGCCCTGTGGGCAAAACCCGAGGCTCGCCAACGCGGCTGGCCTCGCCGGCGTCATGCCGCCGGTGGGTTGACCCATTTGACCACGGCGGAACCCCCCCTGGGTCGATGACAGGTGGGGCCAGCCCCCCCTGATAACTAGTTTAGTTTATTTTAACTTAATTACCCCCTGCTGACACTGACATGTGGGCCCTAGTGCCCTAATCTTTAATTAAGCTAAACTAAACCCCCCTGTGTAACCCGTGTCACTGACGTGTGGACCCCACACGTCAGGTTTGACCTGGACCGCCCGTTGACCTGCTGACGTCACTATGAGGTCATGATGACGCAATAATTCCTTTCTGGAATTTAAATAATTCTTAAATGATTTATTAATTTCAAAAAATGCCTAAAACTTCTATAAATCATAGAAAATTAACCGTAACTCCAAATTAAATAAATTATATATGAAAAATTATCAGAAAAATTCAAGGAATCCATCTGTACCATTTTCAAGCATGTTAGAACAACTTATCACTACTGTTTAGGGCAAATGAAGTGAATGGCATTTAAATAATCACATATGGAGTTTAAATTTGAATCTTGTATTCAAACCAACTTGATTTAATCTGTTGCTAGTTGCATTAGCTCAAAACACATTCATTTTGCCATGTCATGATCATGCATCATATTGTGCATTGCATTGATTGTGTTCCCTTCTATGTTGCCGGTAATTGTCCCCTCTCGATAGACGTGATACCGATGATGTGATCGTTGACACTGATGAAGACTCAATGTTATCTTCAGAAGTGCCAGGCAAGCAAAACCCCCTTGTTCATTCCGATAAAATCCCACTCTCTCGCTCCTGCTCTCTTTTACTGCATTAGGACAACAACGATTCATCTGTTACCTGCTGCGGTAGCTGAACCCCTTTATCCTTTGCATGACCTGTCATTCCACAGTAATTAGATGAAACCCACTAGCATGAGTAGGAGTTGTTTGAGCCCTGTTGTGCCTACTCACTCATGCTTGTTGTCATGCCTGCTACTGCTTAGAGTTGAGTCAGGTCTGATTCATCGGGGATGAATCAGAGGTGTGTGAACATGTCCTACTGTGTGTGAGCTAAGTGTGTGAACACGATTTGGTAAAGGTAGCGGTGAGAGGCCATGTAGGAGTACATGGTGGGTTGTCTCATTGCAGCCGTCCTCAGGAACTGAGTTCTGTGTTTGTGATCCATGATTCAGCTACTACCACGCATTGGGCCCGAAACCAATGGACCCTCTCGGCTTCTTGATCACCCTTGTCCTCTGTCCAGGAGTTGCAAGTAGTTTCTGGTGTTTGTAGTATGCTGGAGGCCGTGCCCAGCGCTGACCGTAGGGGTGGGCTGTGATGCGGTAGGCACGTGGCCGGGTAAACCGGGCGCCCGTTTGGTGTCACGGAACCCTGTACACATCGTTTGGGGCTGTGAGCGAAACTCCGGCCGGATCTCCTCATGGATGGAACCCGAATAGGCGATAAACCTGGACTAGAGACTTGAATGTTTAGGCAGGCCGTGGCTGACACCCACGTTGGGCTTCCGCTTGAAGGTTGCCGAGTACATGTCGTGTAAACGGCGATAAGTGGTGAGAGCGTGTGTGAAGAAGTACACCCCTGCAGGGTTAATATGATCTATTCGAATAGCCGTGTCCGCGGAAAAGGACTTCTGGGTTGCTTATATCAGTTCATAGACAAGTGAAAGTGGATACTCTAAAATACGCAAGATAAGCGTGAGTGCTATGGATGGCGTTCTCGTAGGGAGACGGGAGCGGATCCATAGTGGTGTATTGATATGGTGAATATGTGGACTCGTGTGCGCCACCTCAAAAGAGTCGCTTGCAGTCGTAGTTTAGGATAGGCACCGAGTCAAAGCTGGCTTGCTGCAGTTAAACCCCACCACCCCTTTGTTGATAATGATGCATATGTAGTTAGTTCTGATGTAAGTCTTGCTGGGTACATTTGTACTCACGTTTGCCTATTTTATGTTTTTGCAGAGAGACTTCGGTCTCACTATTAGTTCCGCTTGGACTTTGACGTTTAGCTTGTTACCTCAGCTACGATCTTGTGCCCTCGGCAGGATCTGGTAGATAGTCAGGCTTCTCAGCCTTTTTCATTTATAGATGTCTGTACTCAGACATGATAGCTTCCGCTTGTGCTTTGATTTGTATGCTCTGATTGTTGAATCATGAGACCCCTGTTTGTAATATCTCGCTCCTCGGAGCCTAATGAATAAACTACTTGAGTCGTAGAGTCATTTTGTGATACCATGTTGTATTGCACATATCGAGCATATTGTGTGTATGTTATTGAAATACTTGGTATGTGTGGGATCTGACTATCTAGTTGTTTATCTTTAGTAGCCTCTCTTACCGGGAAATGTCTCCTAGTGTTACCGCTGAGCCATGGTAGCTTGCTACTGCTCTGGAACACTTAGGCTGGCCGGCATGTGTCCTTCTTCGTTCCTGTGTCTGTCCCTTCGGGGAAATGTCACGCATTGAGTACCGGAGTCCTGTTAGCCCGCTACAGCCCGATTTACCGGAGTCCTGCTAGCCCAGTGCTACAGCCCGGACCCACTTGCTGATGACCGACACGTTCGAAGCTGGGTCATGGATGCCTGTCCCTATAAGTTTGTGCCACTTTGGGTTTACGACTAGTCATGTCAGCCCGGGCTCCTTATCATATGGATGCTAGCGACACTATCATATACGTGAGCCAAAAGGCGCAAACGGTCCCGGGCAAAGGTAAGGCGACACCCGTGGGGATACCGTGCGTGAGGCCGCAAAGTGATATGAGGTGTTACCGGCTAGATCGATGTGACATCGAGTCGGGGTCCTGACAATATGTCCATGTAGCATGCCTACTGTATTGTCTATTTCCTCACATTCGTTGACATCTAAGGATAAAGAGACATGGTTTAAAGTACGATGAACATAGTATGACATCATTCATATCATGGGCAAACAGATATAAAACAAACATGCTATTTTATCATTGTGTGCGCACGTGAACATAACAACTAGATTACAGATCAAGACCAAAAGAATATACTTCATCTCTTTTAAACCATGTAAGGTGAAATGATACGTTAAGACAACTGTGTATAAAAGTGAACAGATTAACTGACATTGGCTGCAAACCAGGTAGTTAAATGAACACATAACATTACCAATCAATTCAAGGCAGGAGGAGTAAGGACTTACAACAGCGGCTTGAACTGGTGTGCTCATGCCCTTCATCTTCCTAGTGTGACAATCCTTGAAGATTTGCACTGCATTCGGTTCAGGTTCTTTTTGGTCCGCACGGGCTTTTCGCTGTATTTGGAACAAGTCAACATAGATACGATAATATGGCACAAAAAAAAGAAGGAAGTAACAGCTATTTACAAGAGCCTCGCAGTGTGCAATATAGCTACGAGATCCTGTTGTCTGTTAAAATTTCACTTTAGAACGGTTGGTTTTGTTCTTCAAACAATTATCCTAGAAGAAGATACACTTGTAAGGCACATACATAAATACAGGTTCAATATGTGGTCTGATCAAATACATATAGCCTACCTGATACTTTGGATCAGACGAGTGTTTAACGAGGGCTGTCCAGTCTTCATCTGTAATATATTCCACTGGAGATGTTTGGGCGATTTCATTGTTAGCCTTGCCTTCAAAGTGAGATTTTCTAAGGTGGTACCGATACTATCGCAGAGCAGACTGAAAAACATGAGTGCATGCTTGTTTAGTTGCATCATCTTTCGGATCCAACTTGAACCTCATCTGTTGAAAAAAGAATGTGAGTCTTATTAGGAGGAAGCTAGAAAGTATGGGACAGAGCAAGACAATATTACTAATTGCGATGAATAACATTTCTTACAGATAAATGGTCAAGGAAGGTGTTAAACTGGGTATTGTCTTTCTCATTCTTGTACTAGATCCACGTTGGGAGGATACGCGCATGACACCTAACGGCAACGGCTGCCTCTGATACTAACTTGGCTGACTCTGTAGCATCACATGGCCTTTTTAAACCTACCTCAAAATGGATCTCCATTCTTCCTCCTTTAGATTTTGTTAATATGTCAAGCATTATCCCTGATGTCTGTTTCCGCTTGCGTCGTGGTGCTAGTTCAATAATGAATATGGAAAGTGTTAGTGTACATCAAACTGTGAGAGTACATATAAAGGAGCATGCAACTGCAACTTGACTCGGTCAGGTACCGTCTTGGTGTTGATGCTCATGAGGTTCATCTGATCTTGCCAAGTCCTGTTGTGTCAACAGTGCTTTGGAAGTAGTGTTAGGTGTGAAGGAAACTTGGGAACTGGCCAGTTCCGGAGCAAACAAACGAGTAACTGGTTGAGATGCTGGTACAGTTGAAGCGGATGCTGCAGCTGGTGGAGCAGGTGATACTGTGTTTGTAGATTTAGCCGGTGGACTTGGACCTTCTACTGCACTATAAGTACCAGCAGAATCTCGACGGCAGAGCCTTTCCCGTTTCACCCGACGAGTAACGGCACTCCCTACTATATTATTTTCCTTGCTCTTTTTTGACTTTGCCATGTCAAGCTGTACCCACAACACAAAAGAATAAAATCACTGTTCCGAACTCATTGATGCATGATACAGACAAGCAATACTTTGATGTAAGACAATCGTATGAGGATGGAATATGTAAGAAAAATAGGACGGCATGACATATTCACTACTACGATGTGCAAACTAAGCAGAAGGATTTTCAAGAAAATAGAAGTAGTGCAAGCTAGACACCATATGAAAGATGCAACCAATATTACTCTGCCAAGTTAAAAGTGTCTTGTCATAAGTGGCAATTCGAAAAATTAGAAGCAGTACAACATAGAAATCAATGCAAGATGCAACCACTATCAAACTGCCATGTTAAAAGCGTCCCATGATGAGTTACTGATGCGGGATACACAACAGCAGTACTTTGATGTAAGAACATGGTATGATAGATAGATGCAGTGTATTCTAGACACAGAAAGCCATGTCATATGAAACATGAAACCAATTATCACACTGTCAACTTAGAGCAAGCACCTGCGATGGTGGAGTGCGGGAGATGAACTCATCATGTAGACTTGGGACTTCAACTTCATTAGCAGTAGCAGTGGCAAATCTAGAGAGTCTCTGTTTGCGTCGGTGCGGAGTACCACCAACATCCCCTAACTTACTCTTTTCCTTCCTATTTTTTGATATTGCCTTATGAAGTCAAAACCACAAGAAGATGAATAAAATTAGCTCTACATAACTGGTTGATGCATGATACAGACAAACACTACTTTGATGTAAGGCAAGCGCAGGAGGATGGAATATATACAAAAAAGACAGTGTTTCATATTCACACGTACGATAGGAGGATGTAATACAACGACAACAACAAATCCTTTAGTCCCAAGCAAGTTGGGGTAGGCTAGAGGTGAAACCCATAAGATCTCGCAACCAACTCATGGCTCTAGCACATGGATAGCAAGCTTCCATGCACCCCTGTCCATAGCTAGCTCTTCGGTGATACCCCAATCCTTCAGGTCTCTCTTAACGGACTCCTCCCATGTCAAATTCGGTCTACCCCGCCCTCTCTTGACATTCTCCGCATGCTTTAGCCATCCGCTATGCACTGGAGCTTCTGGAGGCCTGCGCTGGATATGCCCAAACCATCTCAGACGTGTTGGACAAGCTTCTCTTCAATTGGTGCTACCCCAACTCTATCTCGTATATCATCATTCTGGACTCGAACCTTCCTCGTGTAGCCACACATCCATCTCAACATACGCATCTCCGCCACACCTAACTATTGAACATGTCGCCTGTTAGTCGGCCAACACTCAGCGCCATACAACATTGCGGGTTGAACCGCCGTCCTGTAGAACTTGCCTTTTAGCTTTTGTGGCACTCTCTTGTCACAGAGAATGCCAGAAGCTTGGCGCCACTTCATCCATCCGGCTTTGATCCGATGGTTCACATCTTCATCAATACCCCCATCCTCCTGCAGCATTGACCCCAAATACCGAAAGGTG
Source organism: Triticum aestivum (assembly GCF_018294505.1). Classification (NCBI taxonomy): domain Eukaryota; kingdom Viridiplantae; phylum Streptophyta; class Magnoliopsida; order Poales; family Poaceae; genus Triticum; species Triticum aestivum. The sequence goes on from NC_057810.1 coordinate 38,719,211, forward strand.
TCCTTCTGAGGTACCACCTGACCATCAAGGCTAACCTGCTCCTCCTCACACCTAGTAGTACTGAAACCGCACATCATGTACTCGGTTCCAGTCCTACTAAGCCTAAACCCTTTCGATAGGAGGATGGAATATGTATGAAAAAACAGTAAGCGAAAGGCATTTCAAGAAAATTAGAATAAATGAAAGCTAGGCACCATATGAACATGCAACCAATATCACTCTATCAGGTAAAAAGTGTCTAGTCGTAAGTGCCATTTCAAGAAATTAGAAGCACTACATGCTAGAAGACAATGCAAGATGCAACCTACATTACAGTCCCAAGTTAAATGTGTCTTATAGGTAAGTGATCGTTGCAGGTATAAGCTGTAAGCTACGCAGATGCAATTCAGCATTATCAGAAGCAATACAAACTAGACATCATACGGAAAACGCAACCACGTATAACAGTTCCAAGTAAGAGCAAGGACCTGTGATGGTGGAGTAGGGGAGATGTGCTCATCGTGTACACGTATGTTCTAGAAACAGGAACACGTGTCATATTCACAGGCATTATGTGTAAAGTAAGCAGATGCAATTCAAGTTAGAAGCAATACAAGCTAGACATCATACGCAACATGCAACCACATATAATAGTGTCAAGTTAGAGCAAGCACCTGTGATGGTGGAGTAGGGGAGATGTGCGCATCATCTACACAGCTACATTGACTGTCCAGCCTTGTGTTGTCTTGCGAATCTTGTTGGGAGGATGGCGGAGTAGAATCTGTAGAGACCCCCTGTTTGAGTTGCTCCAAAGGACCACCACCGTCCACTGCCGGACTAATTACCTTCAGCTATAATGATTTTGCATTGTGAAGTCAAACCGATAAGAAAAAGGAATAAAATTCGCTCTTCAGAACTCATTCATGCATGATACTAGCGAACACTACTCGGATGAAAGGGAAACACATGATGTGAGGATGGAATATGTATGAAAAACAGGATGGTGTGACATATTCACACCTATGATGTGGTAACTAAGCGGAAGGCATTTCAACAAATTAGAAGCACTGCAAGCTAGACACCATATGAAAGATGCAACCAATATCACTCTGCCAAGTTCAAACTATATGGCGTTTCAACAAATTAGAAGCAGTATATGCTAGAAATCATATGCAAGACACAACCAATATCACAGTGGCGACTTAAAGGTGCCTTATCATAAGTGACTGATGTGGGATATGCAAGAATAGTAGTCTGATGTAGAAACGGGAACACATGTCGTATTCACAGGCATTATGTGTAAAGTAAGCAGATGCAATTCAACAAAGTTAGAAGCAATACAAGCTACACATCATACGCAACAAGGAACCACATATAATAGTGCCAAGTTAGAGCAGGGACTTGTGATGGTGGAGTAGGGGAGATGTGCTCATCACCTACACAGCTACGTTGACTGTCTAGCCTTGCGTTGTCTTGCGAATCTTGTTGGGCGGATGGAGGAGTAGAATCTGTAGAGAACCTCTGTTTCAGTTGCTCGGAAGGACCACCATCATCCAATGCCTTGCCAATTTCCTTCAGCTTTATTGATTTTGCATTGTGAGGTCATACCGACAAGAAAAAGGAATATCATTCGCTCTTCAGAACTCATTCATGCACGATACTGACGAACACTACTCTGATGAAAGGCAAAGTCATGATACGAGGATGGAATATGTACGAAAAAAAGGGACGGCTTGACATATTCACACCTATGATGTGGTAACTAAGCAGAAGGCACTTCAACAAATTAGAAACACTGCAAGACACCATATGGAAGGTGCAAGCAATATCACTCTGCCAAGTTAAAACTATCTCGTCATAGGTGGCGTTCATCAAACTAGATGCAATACATGCTAGAAATCATATTCAAGACGCAAACCAATATCACACTGCCAACTTAAAGGTGTCCCATCATAAGTGACTGATGTAGGATATACAATAAGAGTAGTTTCATTTAAGAACATGGTGTGATAGACAGATATAATATGTACCAAAAACAAGAAAGCGTGTCATATTCACATGTATCATGTGTAAGCTAAGCAGATGCAGTTTACACTAATTAGGAGCAATACGAGCTAGACACCATATGCAACATGCAACCAGATATCACACTGCCAAGTTAGAGCAAGCACCTTGGATGGTGGAGTAGGGGAGCGGAGACTTGGACCATGTAATGCACTATCAGTACAAGGAGAATCGGTACAGATGCTCCGTTTACGTTGCTGCAGAGGACCACCATCATCGCCTTCCTTACTCTTTTCCTTCCTCTTTCTTGATTTTGCCTTGTCAAGTCAAACCCACAAGAAAAAGGAATAAAATTTGCTCTTCAGAACTTATTGATGCATGATACTGACGAACACTACTTTCATGTAAGGCAGCTGCATGATAGGAGGATGGAATATGTATGAAAAACAGGACGGCGTGACATATTGACATGTATGATGTATAAAGTGTAAACTAAGCACAAGGTGCTTGAACTTGTTAGAATCGATGCAAGCTAGAAACCATATGAAAGATGAAACCAATATCACTCTGCCAAATTAAAAGGGTGCCCTAGCAAATGTACTTGACCAAATTAGAAGCAATACATGGCAATAGGCTAGAAATAATATGCAATATGCAATGAATAAAGGTGATTCATCGTAAATAATTGATGCAGGATACAGAAGAAAGGTAGTTTCATGTAAGAACAAGGTTAATACATAGATGTAGTGTGTACCAAAAATAGGAAGGCATGTCTTATTCACAAGTATAGTGTGTGAACTAAGCAGATGCAATTTACCCTTATTAGAAGCATTACAAGCTAGACACCGTATGCAACATGCAACCACATATCACACTGCGAAGTTGGAGCAAGCACCTGTGATGGTGGTGTAGGGGAAGTGTTGTCTTCAGGTACAGAGCAACGTTCAATATCTTCATTTAGGCTTGCTGTTTCTTGAGAATCATGTGGAGAGGATGAAATTGCATTCTTTATAAGAGTATTGCGTCTCACATTAACCCACGCGCGTGACTGTCTCATCATAAGCGATAGACGCAGGATACACAAGAACAGTAGTTTGATGTAAGAACATGGTGTGATAGGCAGATGTAGTATGTACCAAAAACAGGAAGGTCTGTCATATTCACATGTATAATGTGTAAGCTAAGGAGATGCAATTTAACAAATTAGGAGCATTGATGAGGGATACACAAGAGAAGTAGTTTGATGTAAGAACATGGTTAATAGAAAGACGTATTATGTACCAAAAACAAGAAGGCATGTCATATTCACAGGTATAATGTGTTAACTAAGCAGATGCAATTTACCCTAATTAGAAGCATTACAAGGTAGACACCATATGCAACATGCAACCACATATTACACTGCCAAGTAAGAGAAAGCACCTGCGATGGTGGTGTGGGGGAATGTCCGTGATCAACTAGAGAGCTATGTTGACTATCTTCATTTAGCCTTGCTATTTCTTGAGAATCATGTGGGGAGGATGACACTGCACTCTTTAAACGAGTAGGGCGTCTCACAGTAACCCACCCGGGTGACTGTCTCATCATAAGTGATTGATGAGGGATACAAAAGAGCATTAGTTTGATGTACGAACATGGTTAATAGACATATGTAGTATGTATCAAAAACAGGAAGGCATGTCATTATCAAAGGTATAATGTGTAAAGTAAGCAGATGCAATTTAACCAAATTGGAAGCAATACAGGCTAGACACCATATGCAACATGCAACCACATTTGACAGCGCGAAGTTAAAGCAAGCACCTGGGATGGTTGTGTGTGGCAATTGAGATCATCAACTGCAGAGCTACTTTTACTCTATCCAACTGCTGAAACTGCACCCATTAAAGCATTGAAACGCTTACTGCTTATCTTCGAATTACACTGGAGTGACTTCTGTCTTTTCTTTTCTGCATTCATCAACACTGCGTCAGAGTCTGAAATACCCATGCATAAAAAAACAATAGTGTGAGTATGGGTGAAGTGTGTGCACAATTAGTACAGTGTAAAGGTAGCAGGTAGCAGGTCGGTGAGAAATAAATGACGGGAGACATATGATAGCTCTACAACATGCATGGCACACTCAATTACTACAGGATTCTATGAAAATAACAGTCGACTGACAAATAGGTCAGTTAATTTTTTCTGCACCATCCGATCTACGAAGAACGGGGAGGTCGCCTTCATCTACCTCCAGCCAGTCAGTGTTGACGATCTTCCTCGAAACGCCAGCGACCATCGGCCCAGTATTCCTCCCCTGCCTGCGCCCTCCCCTCGACCTCACCGCACCGCCGCCCCCCCCCCCCCCCGGCCATCCATTCAAGCCCCGCCAACCTCCAGATCAGGCGCAAGCAGCTCCTGTGCCCCACACCCCTATGATAGACACCGATGCGCCGCTTCCCCGGGGAATAGGCGAACTAGGTGCTCCGCGCGCTTAAACGGGTGCTGCTTCTTTTAATTGCGGTTCGACTGACCCTGAATTGAAATCCAGGTGGGCTACTGACCTCTAGCAAAGGTGAAATAGTAAAAGGGAGGACCTTTTGCATTTAGTATCACGAAGAAGATGCAGTAAGAAGCGCTCAACTAGTTTCTTTCGTGGGATGAATACGGTGTGAGCAGAGACGTAAGATTTGCACGAATAAGGCAAGAGGAGTACCTCTTTCTGCTGGCAGTGTTGTGTCCTCCTTCTGTTTTTCCAATGATCTTGTTGTAATCCGGAAACCAGAAGTTGTGGAGGACGGTGCAGCCTTGGACGAACCCATGGCCAAGTTGTTGAGTGTGGTGCGGTGGCCGTATGTCGGTGGCGGGGAAGCAGATCTGAGGCGGCGAACGATGGGGTAGCGGGAACAGCTCTGGTGCGGTGGACGGTTGCGACAGTGGAGCCGCAGCAGTGAGGCGCAGGACGGCGTGGTTGGAGTGGTTCTGGTACGGCGCACATCGGCGTCGGTGATGTCTACTACACAACCTTCTTCTTGTAGATGTTGTTGGGCCTGCAAGTGCATAGGTTTGTAGAACAGTAGCAAATTTCCCTCAAGTGGATGACCTAAGGTTTATCAATCCGTGCGAGGCGTAGGATGAAGATGGTCTCTCTCAGGCAACCCTCCAACCAAATAACAAAGAGTCTCTTGTGTCCCCAACACACCCAAGACAATGGTAAATTGTATAGGTGCACTAGTTCGGTGAAGAGATGAAGATACAAGTGCAAAATAGATCGTAGATATGGGTTTTTGTAATCTGAAATAATAAAAACAGCAAGGTAACGAGCAGTAAAAGTGAGCGTAAACGGTATTGCAATGATAGGAAACAAGGCCTAGGGTTCATACGTTCACTAGTGCAAGTTCTCTCAACAATAATAACATAGATAGAACATATGACAAGCCCTCAACATGCAACAAAGAGTCACTCCAAAGCCACTAATAGCGGATAACAAACATAGAGATTATGGTCGGGTACGAAACCACCACAACGCTATTCTTTCGGATCGATCTATAAAAGAGTTCGTACTAGAATAACACCTTAAGATACAAATCAACCAAAACCCTAATGTCACCTAGATACTCCATTGTCACCTCAAGTATCCGTGGGCATGATTATACGATATGCATCACACAATCTCAGATTCATCCAACCAACATAAAAGTACTTCAAAGAGTGCCCCAAAGTTTCTACCGGAGAGTCAAGAACATGTGCCAACCCCTATGCATAGGTTCCCAAGTGTCACGAAACCCGCGAGTTGATCACCAAAACATACATCAAGTGGATCAATAGAATAACCCATTGTCACCACGGTTATCCCACGCAAGACATACATCAAGTGTTCATAAAAGACTCAATCCGATAAGATAACTTCAAAGGGGAAAATCAATTCATCACAAGAGAGTAGAGGGGGAGAAACATCATAAGATCCAACTACAATAGCAAAGCTCGGGATACATCAAGATCGTGCCATAGGGGAACACGAGAGAGAGAGATCAAACACATAGCTACTGGTACATACCCTCAGCCCCGAGGGTGAACTACTCCCTCCTCGTCATGGATAGCACCGGGATGATGAAGATGGCCTCCGGTGATGGGATCCCCCTCCGGCAGGGTGCCGGAACAGGGCCCCAATTGGTTTTTGGTGGCTACAGAGGCTTGCAGCGGCGGAACTCCCGATCTATCTTCTGTTCTGGAAGTTTTATGGTACGTAGGTATATATGGGTGCAGGGGGTACGTCGGTGGCCCTCCGGGTTGCTCACGAGGTGGGGGGGCGCCCAGGGGGGCACCCTCCACCCTCGTGGGCAGCCTGGGACTCCCTTGGCGTGCACTCCAAGCCCATCAGGTTGGTTTCCTTCCAAAATTAACTTCTCCAGTTGATTTCGTTCCATTTTGACTCCGTCTGATATTCCTTTTCCTCGAAACACTGAAATAGGCATAAAATAGCAAATCTGGGCTAGGCCTCCAGTTAATAGGTTAGTTACAAAAATAATATAAAAGGGATAATAAAGCCCAATAATGCCTAAAACAGTAAATAAAGTAGCATGGAGCAATCAAAAATTATAGATACGTTGGAGACGTATCAAGCATCCCCAAGCTTAATTCCTGCTCGTCCTCGAGTAGGTAAATGATAAAAAAGAATTTTTGATCCAGAGTGATACTTTGGCATAATTTCAATGTAAATCTTCTCAATTGTGATATGAATATTCAGACCCGAAAGATTCAAGACAAAAGTACATATTGACACAAAAATAATAATACTTCAAGCATACTAATCAAAGCAATCATGTCTTCTCAAAATAACATGGCAAAAGAAAGTTCATCCCTACAAAATCATATATTAAGGCTATGCTTCATTTTCGTCACACAAAGATGTTCCCAACTTCTATACCCCTGATGACAAGCCAAGCAATTGTTTCATACTTAAATAATCTAAAACTATTTCAACATTCACGCAATACATGAGCGTGAGCCATGGATATAGCACTATGGGTGGAATAGAATATGATGATGGGGATTGTGTGGAGAAGACAAAAAAGGAGAAAGTCTCACATTGACGAGGATAATCAATGGGCTATGGAGATGCCCATCAATTGATGTCAACATGAGGAGTAGGGATTGCCATGCAACGGATGCACTAGAGCTATGAATGCTCAACAAAAGAAAACTAGTGGGCGTGCATCCAACTTACTTGCTCACGAAGACCTAGGGCATTTGAGGAAGCCCATCGTAGGAATATACAAGCCAAGTTCTATATTGAAAAATTTCCACTAGTATAAAAAGACAACTTATGTGACTCACTACATGAAAAACAAGGTGCTACTTTGAAGCACAATATATGAGACTCACTACATGAAGAACAAGATGCTACTTTGAAGCACAAGTGTGGAAAAAGAGATAGTAGCATTGCCCTTTTTATATATTATTTTTTCTTTTTTTTGGCCTTTTTTTGGACTTTCTCCTTTTTTTTGGGCAATGCTCTAATAATGATGATCATCACACTTCTATTGACACTACTAGGAAAAGGGCTATAGATGGAATTGACACTAATGGCGCACCAGACATGCGGTGCGCCATTAGTATATTCTAATGGCGCACCACCTTCTGATGCGCCATTAGTGTTGAAACTACTAATGGCGCACCCTGCCCATGGTGCGCCATTAGTACCAAAAATTTTTTTGAACTAGTGCACCTATGATGTGGTAACTAAGCGGAAGGCATTTCAACAAATTAGAATCACTGCAAGCTAGACACCATATGAAAGATGCAACCAATATCACTCTGCCAAGTTCAAACTATATGGCGTTTCAACAAATTAGAAGCAGTATATGCTAGAAATCATATGCAAGACACAACCAATATCACAGTGGCGACTTAAAGGTGCCTTATCATAAGTGACTGATGTGGGATATGCAAGAATAGTAGTCTGATGTAGAAACAGGAACACATGTCGTATTCACAGGCATTATGTGTAAAGTAAGCAGATGCAATTCAACAAAGTTAGAAGCAATACAAGCTACACATCATACGCAACATGGAACCACATATAATAGTGACAAGTTAGAGCAGGCACTTGTGATGGTGGAGTAGGGGAGATGTGCTCATCACCTACACAGCTACGTTGACTGTCTAGACTTGCGTTGTCTTGCGAATCTTGTTGGGCGGATGGAGGAGTAGAATCTGTAGAGAACCTCTGTTTCAGTTGCTCGGAAGGACCACCATCATCCAATGCCTTGCCAATTTCCTTCAGCTTTATTGATTTTGCATTGTGAGGTCATACCGACAAGAAAAAGGAATATCATTCGCTCTTCAGAACTCATTCATGCACGATACTGACGAACACTACTCTGATGAAAGGCAAAGTCATGATACGAGGATGGAATATGTACGAAAAAAAGGGACGGCTTGACATATTCACACCTATGATGTGGTAACTAAGCAGAAGGCACTTCAACAAATTAGAAACACTGCAAGACACCATATGGAAGGTGCAAGCAATATCACTCTGCCAAGTTAAAACTGTCTCGTCATAGGTGGCGTTCATCAAACTAGATGCAATACATGCTAGAAATCATATTCAAGATGCAAACCAATATCACACTGCCAACTTAAAGGTGTCCCATCATAAGTGACTGATCTAGGATATACAATAAGAGTAGTTTCATGTAAGAACATGGTGTGATAGACAGATATAATATGTACCAAAAACAGGAAAGCGTGTCATATTCACATGTATCATGTGTAAGCTAAGCAGATGCAGTTTACACTAATTAGGAGCAATACGAGCTAGACACCATATGCAACATGCAACCAGATATCACACTGCCAAGTTAGAGCAAGCACCTTGGATGGTGGAGTAGGGGAGCGGAGACTTGGACCATGTAATGCACTATCAGTACAAGGAGAATCGGTACAGATGCTCCGTTTACGTTGCTGCAGAGGACCACCATCATCGCCTTCCTTACTCTTTTCCTTCCTCTTTCTTGATTTTGCCTTGTCAAGTCAAATCCACAAGAAAAAGGAATAAAATTTGCTCTTCAGAACTTATTGATGCATGATACTGACGAACACTACTTTCATGTAAGGCAGCCGCATGATAGGAGGATGGAATATGTATGAAAAACAGGACGGCGTGACATATTGACATGTATGATGTATAAAGTGTAAACTAAGCACAAGGTGCTTGAACTTGTTAGAATCGATGCAAGCTAGAAACCATATGAAAGATGAAACCAATATCACTCTGCCAAATTAAAAGGGTGCCCTAACAAATGTACTTGACCAAATTAGAAGCAATACATGGCAACAGGCTAGAAATAATATGCAATATGCAATGAATAAAGGTGATTCATCGTAAATAATTGATGCAGGATACAGAAGAAAGGTAGTTTCATGTAAGAACAAGGTTAATACATAGATGTAGTGTGTACCAAAAATAGGAAGGCATGTCTTATTCACAAGTATAGTGTGTGAACTAAGCAGATGCAATTTACCCTTATTAGAAGCATTACAAGCTAGACACCGTATGCAACATGCAACCACATATCACACTGCGAAGTTGGAGCAAGCACCTGTGATGGTGGTGTAGGGGAAGTGTTGTCTTCAGGTACAGAGCAACGTTCAATATCTTCATTTAGGCTTGCTGTTTCTTGAGAATCATGTGGAGAGGATGAAATTGCATTCTTTATAAGAGTATTGCGTCTCACATTAACCCACGCGCGTGACTGTCTCATCATAAGCGATAGACGCAGGATACACAAGAACAGTAGTTTGATGTAAGAACATGGTGTGATAGGCAGATGTAGTATGTACCAAAAACAGGAAGGTCTGTCATATTCACATGTATAATGTGTAAGCTAAGGAGATGCAATTTAACAAATTAGGAGCATTGATGAGGGATACACAAGAGAAGTAGTTTGATGTAAGAACATGGTTAATAGAAAGACGTATTATGTACCAAAAACAAGAAGGCATGTCATATTCACAGGTATAATGTGTTAACTAAGCAGATGCAATTTACCCTAATTAGAAGCATTACAAGGTAGACACCATATGCAACATGCAACCACATATTACACTGCCAAGTAAGAGAGAGCACCTGCGATGGTGGTGTGGGGGAATGGACGTGATCAACTAGAGAGCTACGTTGACTATCTTCATTTCGCCTTGCTATTTCTTGAGAATCATGTGGGGAGGATGACACTGCACTCTTTAAACGAGTAGGGCGTCTCACAGTAACCCACCCAGGTGACTGTCTCATCATATGTGATTGATGAGGGATACAAAAGAGCATTAGTTTGATGTACGAACATGGTTAATAGACATATGTAGTATGTATCAAAAACAGGAAGGCATGTCATTATCAAAGGTATAATGTGTAAAGTAAGCAGATGCAATTTAACCAAATTGGAAGCAATACAAGCTAGACACCATATGCAACATTCAACCACATTTGACAGCGCGAAGTTAAAGCAAGCACCTGGGATGGTTGTGTGTGGCAATTGAGATCATCAACTGCAGAGCTACTTTTACTCTATCCAACTGCTGAAACTGCACCCATTAAAGCATTGAAACGCTTACTGCTTATCTTCGAATTACACTGGAGTGACTTCTGTCTTTTCTTTTCTGCATTCATCAACACTGCGTCAGAGTCTGAAATACCCATGCATAAAAAAACAATAGTGTGAGTATGGGTGAAGTGTGTGCACAATTAGTACAGTGTAAACGTAGCAGGTAGCAGGTCAATGAGAAATAAATGACGGGAGACATATGATAGCTCTACAACATGCATGGCACACTCAATTACTACAGGATTCTATGAAAATAACAGTCGACTGACAAATAGGTCAGTTAATTTTTTCTGCACCATCCGATGTACAAAGAACGGGGAGGTCGCCTTCATCTACCTCCAGCCAGTCAGTGTTGACGATCTTCCTCGAAACGCCAGCGACCACCGGCCCAGTATTCCTCCCCTGCCTGCGCCCTCCCCTCGACCTCACCGCACCGCCGCCCCCCCCCCCCCTCGGCCATCCATTCAAGCCCCGCCAACCTCCAGATCGGGCGCAAGCAGCTCCTGTGCCCCACACCCCTATGATAGACACCGATGCGCCGCTTCCCCGGGGAATAGGCGAACTAGGTGCTCCGCGCGCTTAAACGGGTGCTGCTTCTTTTAATTGCGGCTCGACTGACCCTGAATTGAAATCCAGGTGGGCTACTGACCTCTAGCAAAGGTGAAATAGTAAAAGGGAGGACCTTTTGCATTTAGTATCACGAAGAAGATGCAGTAAGAAGCGCTCAACTAGTTTCTTTCGTGGGATGAATACGGTGTGAGCAGAGACGTAAGATTTGCACGAATAAGGCAAGAGGAGTACCTCTTTCTGCTGGCAGTGTTGTGTCCTCCTTCTGTTTTTCCAACGATCTTGTTGTAATTCGGAAACCAGAAGTTGTGGAGGACGGTGCAGCCTTGGACGAACCCATGGCCAAGTTGTTGAGTGTGGTGCGGTGGCCGTCTGTCGGTGGCGGGGAAGCAGATCTGAGGCGGCGAACGACGGGGTAGCGGGAACAGCTCTGGTGCGGTGGACGGTTGCGACAGTGGAGCCGCAGCAGTGAGGCGCAGGACGGCGTGGTCGGAGTGGTTCTGGTACGGCGCACGTCAGCGTCGGTGATGTCTACTACACAACCTTCTTCTTGTAGATGTTGTTGGCCCTGCAAGTGCATAGGTTTGTAGAACAGTAGCAAATTTCCCTCAAGTGGATGACCTAAGGTTTATCAATCCGTGCGAGGCGTAGGATGAAGATGGTCTCTCTCAGGCAACCCTCCAACCAAATAACAAAGAGTCTCTTGTGTCCCCAACACACCCAAGACAATGGTAAATTGTATAGGTGCACTAGTTCGGTGAAGAGATGAAGATACAAGTGCAAAATAGATCGTAGATATGGGTTTTTGTAATCTGAAATAATAAAAACAGCAAGGTAACGAGCGGTAAAAGTGAGCGTAAACGGTATTGCAATGATAGGAAACAAGGCCTAGGGTTCATACGTTCACTAGTGCAAGTTCTCTCAACAATAATAACATAGATAGAACATATGACAAGCCCTCAACATGCAACAAAGAGTCACTCCAAAGCCACTAATAGCGGAGAACAAACATAGAGATTATGGTCGGGTACGAAACCACCACAACGCTATTCTTTCGGATCGATCTATAAAAGAGTTCGTACTAGAATAACACCTTAAGATACAAATCAACCAAAACCCTAATGTCACCTAGATACTCCATTGTCACCTCAAGTATCCGTGGGCATGATTATACGATATGCATCACACAATCTCAGAGTCATCCAACCAACATAAAAGTACTTCAAAGAGTGCCCCAAAGTTTCTACCGGAGAGTCAAGAACGTGTGCCAACCCCTATGCATAGGTTCCCAAGTGTCACGAAACCCGCGAGTTGATCACCAAAACATACATCAAGTGGATCAATAGAATAACCCATTGTCACCACGGTTATCCCACGCAAGACATACATCAAGTGTTCATAAAAGACTCAATCCGATAAGATAACTTCAAAGGGGAAAATCAATTCATCACAAGAGAGTAGAGGGGGAGAAACATCATAAGATCCAACTACAATAGCAAAGCTCGGGATACATCAAGATCGTGCCATAGGGGAACACGAGAGAGAGAGATCAAACACATAGCTACTGGTACATACCCTCAACCCCGAGGGTGAACTACTCCCTCCTCGTCATGGATAGCACCGGGATGATGAAGATGGCCTCCGGTGATGGGATCCCCCTCCGGCAGGGTGCCGGAACAGGGTCCCAATTGGTTTTTGGTGGCTACAGAGGCTTGCAGCGGCGGAACTCCCGATCTATCTTCTGTTCTGGAAGTTTTATGGTACGTAGGTATATATGGGTGCAGGGGGTACGTCGGTGGACCTCCGGGTTGCTCACGAGGTGGGGGGCGCCCAGGGGGGCACCCTCCACCCTCGTGGGCAGCCTGGGACTCCCTTGGCGTGCACTCCAAGCCCATCAGGTTGGTTTCCTTCCAAAATTAACTTCTCCAGTTGATTTCGTTCCGTTTTGACTCCGTCTGATATTCCTTTTCCTCGAAACACTGAAATAGGCATAAAATAGCAAATCTGGGCTAGGCCTCCAGTTAATAGGTTAGTTACAAAAATAATATAAAGGGATAATAAAGCCCAATAATGCCTAAAACAGTAAATAAAGTAGCATGGAGCAATCAAAAATTATAGATACGTTGGAGACGTATCAAGCATCCCCAAGCTTAATTCCTGCTCGTCCTCGAGTAGGTAAATGATAAAAAAGAATTTTTGATGCAGAGTGATACTTTGGCATAATTTCAATGTAAATCTTCTCAATTGTGATATGAATATTCAGATCCGAAAGATTCAAGACAAAAGTACATATTGACACAAAAATAATAATACTTCAAGCATACTAATCAAAGCAATCATGTCTTCTCAAAATAACATGGCAAAAGAAAGTTCATCCCTACAAAATCATATATTAAGGCTATGCTTCATTTTCGTCACACAAAGATGTTCCCAACTTCTATACCCCTGATGACAAGCCAAGCAATTGTTTCATACTTAAATAATCTAAAACTATTTCAACATTCACGCAATACATGAGCGTGAGCCATGGATATAGCACTATGGGTGGAATAGAATATGATGATGGGGATTGTGTGGAGAAGACAAAAAAGGAGAAAGTCTCACATTGACGAGGATAATCAATGGGCTATGGAGATGCCCATCAATTGATGTCAACATGAGGAGTAGGGATTGCCATGCAACGGAAGCACTAGAGCTATGAATGCTCAACAAAAGAAAACTAGTGGGTGTGCATCCAACTTGCTTGCTCACGAAGACCTAGGGCATTTGAGTAAGCCCATCGTAGGAATATACAAGCCAAGTTCTATATTGAAAAATTTCCACTAGTATAAAAAGACAACTTATGTGACTCACTACATGAAAAACAAGGTGCTACTTTGAAGCACAATATATGAGACTCACTACATGAAGAACAAGATGCTACTTTGAAGCACAAGTGTGGAAAAAGAGATAGTAGCATTGCCCTTTTTATATATTATTTTTTCTTTTTTTTTGGCCTTTTTTTGGACTTTCTCCTTGTTTTTGGGCAATGCTCTAATAATGATGATCATCACACTTTACTGACACTACTAGGAAAAGGGCTATAGATGGAATTGACACTAATGGCGCACCAGACATGCGGTGCGCCATTAGTATATTCTAATGGCGCACCACCTTCTGATGCGCCATTAGTGTTGAAACTACTAATGGCGCACCCTGCCCACGGTGCGCCATTAGTACCAAATTTTTTTTTGAACTAGTGCGCCTGTCCAAACATACTAATGGCGCATCCACTGGTGGTGCGCCATTACTAGTTGTAACTAGTAATGGCGCACCAGCCAGTAGGTGCGCCACTAATGTTAATTTTTTTATTATTGTTTTTATTCCTTTTTTTGCAAAAGTACTAATGGCGCACTCGCACGCGGTGCGCCATTACTAGTTCAAACTAGTAATGGCGCACCGTGGCAGAGTGCGCCATTAGTGTGTGTGTTTTTTTGCAAAACTACTAATGGCGCACCACCATGGGGTGCGCCATTAGTAACCTGGATTACTAATGGCGCATTTGTTGCTGGTGCGCCATTAGTAAGTGGGCAGCAACAAGATATTTTGGACAGCCTCTCCTCCCACACTCACTTTCTCCCCACTTCATTCTCTCCACCGCCTCCTCCTTGTCTCGGGTGCCTCCTCTTTTTCACCTCATTTCCACCATAGACTCATTCAAATTAAGTGGTTAAGTTACCTTGTTTTGCTAGGTAAGTAAGGGGGGAAGCTATATTTATGTTGTTCTCCCTACAACAATGTGCACATGCACTTTTTATGGCCTAGCTAGATCTATGTATGTTCGTGGTGTTGCATATGTTTGTGGTGTTGCATATGTGTTTGTGTTTGGAGGTGTACCTTTATTTGAAATGCGATAGTTGCCAATATTTTGCCGGAATGTTGATTCATTTCCGTTTCGGCGAGAATTTTGGCATTAAGCATTCTTTTTGGTCCTATTTTTAGGGAAAGTCATGCCAAATTTTTTCTTGGTTCTAAAATATCGTTTTGCTCTACCCCGCAGGCGACCATGGTCCGCACGATGACCGAAGGCATCGTGAATAGGTTTTTGAGGTCCGCGAAGGCCGAGATGCTTCAAAAGAACGAGACGGAGATAAGATGTCCGTGTCGAAGATGCAAGCTGAATAGCCTTATTGCGGACCCGGATTCCGGGCAGGTGCGGGACCACCTGCTCTTGCGTGGTTTCATGGATGGCTATCGGTGGCAAGGTGATGAAGATGACTACGAAGTCGTCCATGGGGGCCGGGCAAGAAATGAGGAAGGGCAGCAAGACAACCACCGCGGCTCGGGGGGGGGGCGAGAAGACGAAGAATCCCCAGGAGATGATCACGACGGTGATGCTGTACACAGTCATCATGTAGAAGATGCAGGGCATGATGATGATGCCGGCGGAGCAGACGACGCTGGACCATCGATGGGTTGGGTGCAGGACCCTCATATTCAAGAGCTGCTTCTCAAGCAGACGGATAACGCAAGAGCTGCCGCCCGAGAGAAAGCCAAGATGGATCAACTTGAGTTAGACGCGGTTACTCCATTGTATGAAGGATGCAGGCCCGAGGATACCCGCCTGAAAGTAACGCTCATGGCTCTGGAGATGAAGGTAAAACACAAAATGACCGACGCATGCTTCGACGAGAACATGTCATTCTGGCACGAACGTCTTCCCAAGGGGAACAAGTGCCCGACCAGTTTGGAGGAGGCGAAGAAAATCGTGTGTCCTCTGGATTTACCGCACGTGAAATACCATGTGTGCATGAACAATTGCATCATTTATCGGGACGAGCACGCGGAGTCTACCATATGTCCGGTGTGCGGTGTCACTCGATACAAGAAGAGGAAGAAAGCTCCTCGAAAAGTGGTGTGGTACTTTCCGATCACTCCTCGTCTGCAACGGTATTTCGCGGACCCTAAGGTAGCAAAGCTCCTGCGTTGGCACGCGGATAGGGAGGAGAAGAAGCGAGAAGATGACGCAAATGATCCGGAGATAGATAAAAAAGACAAGATGCTGAGTCACCCTAAGGATGCGAGCCAGTGGCAAGCGTTGAACTTCGAATACCCAGAATTTGGGAACGATCCAAGGAACATCGTGCTGGGCGCGAGCACCGATGGAGTCAATCCGTTTGGCAGCCAGAGAAGCACACATAGCACCTGGCCTGTGTTTGTGTGGATGTACAACCTTCCCCCCTGGTTGTGCATGAAGAGGAAGTACATTCACATGAGTATGCTAATTGAAGGGCCGAAACAACCAGGGAACGACATCAATCTGTATCTGGGGCTGCTGAAAGAGGAGCTTGACACGCTGTGGAAAACGCCAGCCAATACGTGGGACGCCGCAGAGAAAGAATATTTCCCTATGAGAGCCGCACTGCTCACGACGGTGCACGACTATCTCGGTTACGGATATCTTGCGGGGCAGGTAGTCCACGGATTTTCTGGATGCGTAAGGTGCATGGATGACACAACGTATCGCCAGCTAGATAGAGATCCCGGGTCTTCGAAAACCGTGTTCATGGGACATCGAAGGTGGCTTCGCGACGATGACCCGTGGAGGAAACGCAAGGATCTGTTCGATGGTGAAACCGAACCCCGAAAACGCCCGTGTACGAGGAGCGGCGAGGAAATAGACAAGCTGTTGAAAAATTGGAAAGACTGCCCACTGCCGGGAAAGAAGCAAAAGGTGCCAGAGCCGGGAAAGAAGCGAAAGGCGCCAGAGCCGCTGCTGAAGGTATGGAAAACGAGGTCTGTTTTCTGGGACTTGCCGTACTGGAAGATCCACCGTGTGCCTCACAGCCTTGATGTCATGCATATCACGAAGAACGTGTGCGAGAGTCTGCTTGGTACCCTGCTCAACATGCCAGAGAGGACCAAAGATGGGCCGAAAGCAAGGGCAGACTTGAAATCAATGGGCATCAGGCAGGAGCTTCACGCTATATATGATGATGATGATGATGATGATGATGATGATGATGATGATGAGGCGAAGCAGGACACAGAAAGTCGCCGCAAAGGCAAAAAGGCCAAGAAGACCGGAAATGACTACCCTCCCGCGTGCTTCACTCTAAGTCAGGAGGAGATCGAGCAGTTTTTCACCTGCCTCCTAGGAGTAAAACTTCCTTACGGTTACGCGGGGAAGATAAGCAGATACCTAGACCCAGCGAAGCAGAAGTTCAGCGGGATGAAGTCTCACGACTGTCACGTGCTGATGACGCAGATACTTCCAGTTGCAATCCGTGGGATCATGGACGCGCACGTCCGTGAAACGCTATTTGGCCTATGCAACTTCTTCGACGTCATCTCTCGGAAGTCGATTGGCGTGAGGCAACTCAGAAGGCTACAGGAAGAGATCGTGGTGATACTATGCGAGCTTGAGATGTACTTCCCGCCCGCATTCTTCGACGTTATGGTGCATCTGCTGGTCCATATAGTGGAGGATATCATCCAACTCGGGCCGACGTTCCTGCACAGCATGATGCCGTTCGAAAGGATGAATGGTGTCATCAAAGGATACGTTCGCAACATGTCACGTCCAGAAGGAAGCATAGCCAGGGGCTTTCTGACCGAAGAGTGCATCTCCTACTGCACGAATTATCTAGGCATCGAGAACCCCGTTGGTCTGCCCGTCAACAGGCACCTCGGCAGGCTCGCTGGATGGGGTCACCGTGAGGGTCGCCGCGAAATGCATGTCGACTTCGAGGGTCGACTCGCCGACTTTGAAAGAGCAAACCTAGTCGCGCTACAACACATAGACGTGGTCGATCCTTGGGTGGTAGAGCACAAAACCTTTATTAAGAAGACGTACAATGACCGAGGCCAACAGAGGACGGACGGAGATATACTCAAAGAGCACAACTCATGTTTCACGCGTTGGTTCAAGCAGAAGCTTCTGTCGTACCCTTTACATGAGGATTCTTCCGCGGAAGAACAACTCATATTCGCCTTGTCACAGGGCGCCGAGCACAACCTGATGACCTATGAGGCGTACGATATCAACGGCTACACATTCTACACCGAGGCCAAGGACATGAAGAGCGATGGTTATCAGAACTCCGGGGTAACGATGGAATCCTACACCGGTAACGACAAGGACAGATACTACGGAAGGATCGAGGAGATCTGGGAGCTGAGCTACGCTGGAGAGAAGGTCCCGATGTTCCGTGTCAGATGGGCCAAGAACGTCATAAAAGAAGACCGGTATTTCACCACCATGGTTATACCCGAAGCCAAATCCAAGACCGCGGGCGCAAACGTCACCGCGAAAAATGAGCCATGGGTACTGGCTTCCCAAGTGGACCAATGCTTCTTCATTACCGACCCGTCAAAGCCCAGTCGTGTTGTCGTGAGGAGAGGCAAAAGGAAGATCATCGGAATGGATGGAGTAGCCAATGAGCAAGACTTCGACAAGTATGGCGACCCGAGGATCGAACATGACGACGATGATGAAGTAGCAGCATACACCACAAGAAGAAGCAGGACCACCCTACCTAAAGGACGTCCGTTCCACAGAAGAACTCCATTTGCGAAAAAGAAGGGCAAGAAGATTGTGAACAGATAGCTAGCTAAGATCGATTGTATTTAAATCGTAACCTTCATTTCTCGATTGTATTTCATCGGCAGTTTTTGAACTATCATGAATATTTTTAAATTTCATGGACACTCGATCTCGATCCCCCTCCATCTCGATCGCTATCCCACCTCGCCAGATCCGGCCGTCCCCCTCGCCGCCGAGCACCCCCCGGTCCACCGGCCGCCGCCGCCGACCCCCCGCACCCTCAATTCCCCTACTCAACCGCCGCCGCCGACCCCCCGCACCCCTCCCCTACTCAACCGCCGCCGCCGACCCCCTGCACCCGACATTATTACTGTCTTATAAAAAAATATTACTGATATGATTTAAACAAGTTTGAACATATTTAAACACAAATAAGTATCAAACAACATTTTAAATGCATAAAAAAAATTAGTGGAGCCTGGGAATCGAACCCAGGACCTCCTAGTGTGAGAACTGGCTGCTGACCAGTTGAGCTAGTAGAGGGGACTTGATGTGGATCAGCTCAGGTGGTAGATAACCTGTTGGCTCGAGCAAAATACTAATGGCGCACCAGGGTGAGGTGCGCCATTAGCATGGATGTACTAATGGCGCACCGAGGGGTGGTGCGCCATTAGTATTGTGCCGCCCCCGCCCATCCATACTTCCTCCCGGCCCAAACCTATCGATCCCCTCTCTCTCCCTCGATCCCCTTCCCCTCTCCTCTCCCGACGCCGCTGCCCCGCCGCCTCGACGCCGCCCCGACGCCGCTGCCCCGCCGCCTCGACGCCGCCCCCACGTCGCGACGCCGCCCTTGCCCCGACGCCTCGACGCCGCCCCTTGCCCCTGCGCCCCTGCGCCTCGACGCCCGACGTCTCCAACCACCGCCTCGACGCAAGCAGAGGGGCTTCTCCACCCCCTCGACGCCAGGCAAGCAGAGCGGCTCCTCCTCCCCTTCGACGCCAAGCAAGCAGAGCGGCTCCTCCTCTCCCTCGACGCCAAGCCAGGTGAGCTGCCCCCTCCCCCCTCGGCTGCTTGCTTCTATCCATCCTAACCCTAGCCCCTTCTCCATTGCAGCAGCCCGCCACACTCCTCTCGAGGAGGAGAGGAGAGGAGAAACCCGCGCAGCGCCGTCATTTCCCGCACGGCCTCGGCACCGTCTCCTCCCCTCCAAGCTCCATTGAATCCAAGCTGCTGCTAAGGTGAGCTTTTGCATCTGAATTCTCCTCCTCTCCTCCCCTCGGCACCTATGTACTCATTTTGCATCTGAATTTACTTTCTGGAAATATGGATTAACTTTCCTGAAATTTGAGCTTTTCTTAACTAATCAAGAACTCCCCTCTGTATGTGAAACACCTATGCATGACTAATTCTGCACAGCAACATGTCACTTCTATTTGCATTGATCCCCTGCACAGCTATTTTTTCATGTTTCTGATGCGAACCTTAATTTGCATTGATGCCTTCCCGTTGTCATTTGGATATGGCTTGTTTAGGTTTCTCACATGCAAGTTTATTTGGATCCATTGCACCTTTGCGTTACAAATTATGAAACTGATGCAATTTGTTTGGTGGGCTTTCGTGGAAATGTGCATCAACTTTCCTGAAAGTTAAGCTTGTCTTGACTCTTGACTAGGTGTAATTATGAACTGGACGCGCTTTATGACTAGATGGTGATGCTAGGTGTGCTGATGTATACTTGCTGTCAATTGGATCATGCTTCTTTAGGTTTCATTGGTCATGCTGTCAATTTTCTTGTGGAATGTGGGTGTCAATGCGTACTTTGATGTCAATTGGATCATTCTTCTTTAGGTTTCATTGGTTGGCCTGTTATTTTGTTTGCTGCCGTCTTTGTCTAGTAAAACTGCCTGATTAGGTTTCTGTTCAACCTCAGAATGCTTTCAGTTCTGTTTTGTCAGGCTGATATTGACTATACTGTTTAGTTTATACACTAGTTACCCAGAAAGTTGGTCTTCCTCCTAGCAAGAATATACAGTATTAGATAATACATGATGGACAGTACTACTTGTCTATTTACAATGAGACAGGGGGCCCGTGGTATCATTATGGGGCTGTGCTGCTGTATTATGCCTATAAAAACACTTGTTCGGTCAATTAAACAGGGCATTGAAAATTGACAGGGCATTTTTGTTTTCTGTTGAACCTAAGCAATTTCATACGCTTGACAAAGTTGATGCTTTATTCCTGATGTATAATTTGTTTGTCACATGCTACTGTTGATCCCAAGTTTGATGCATAACAATTGTTGTATGAGTTCTCCAAATGAACAGGAGTACTCCTCTATTTTGATATGAAATCACCATGATAGGTCCACATGCTACTGTTGTCAACATGATAAATAGTTTCAGTTAGTTACCTCTAAAACTATTCTTAATTAACTGATGATTTGCTACAACCAGTGCATGCATGCCTTTTTTCTTCTTCATTTTTAGTAAAGTGCTCTGTTCTGGGTCATGGACTTTGTGCCATGGACCAGTGCATGCATGCTGCTGCTGCTGTACTACTTGTCAAGTGATGCTGCTGCTGCTATCTGCGAGTTGTTGCTGCTAGTTGTGATTTTGTCAAGTGATGCTGCTGCTACTTGTGATCTTCTAAAATAACCCCTTTCTCCTGAAACGTTGATTAATTTCCGTTTCGGTTGAGAAATGGGGCACTCCTAGGTCAAGAAAATTAGCAAAGGTCATGCCCAATTTTCTTGACCTAGAAGGTGCCCGATTCTCAACCGAAATAAAAATTAATTTGCTTTAGTGGTTGGATTAGTTTAGTATTTTATTCACACACTCAGACACCCTTGCTTGCCATGTGTGATAGAGAGATAGTGAGAGGAGACAATAAGCTATCTGCAGCTTAATTTGCATTGCATACTAGCTAGATAGCTTTTGTTTTTCAGGACCAACCGAACAATACATACATATACCTGTAGGCACCAGCTTAATTTCCAAGGCAGGACAATTACTTGCTTCATTATATTCATCCATCCATCCATTTTGCATCATGTACAGAACCAAAAATAATCGGAGTTTCTGTCTGGCTTCAGAAGTCATAACACATGCATTTGGGTAACCCTAAATGTCAAAATTGCACAAGTCTAGACCCCTTTATGCCATATACTTTCTATTTTTCTTCATCGGAGTTCGACTGCGCATTAACCCAACGTGTGCATGACTCGATGGTCCAGGAAGGAAATCGTTTCCTTTCATCAGCTAGAAAAACTGCCAACGTTTCAAAACTGCAACTTGATGAAGATTGGAGTATATCTTAATAAGTTTACCCTGTTGGGGCACATCACATACACACATTTGCTCAAGTCCACTCTGGCCCATGTAGAGCTGAAACCCAGTTTAGTTCCTTGTATCACTTGTCGCTGAAAACCGTTTGATTGTTTTCACGGAAATGATTTACAAGTTCAGCAAGTGATGAGCTGTGAGAATAACATATTCATTAGGGTAGGCGTCTCCTGCCCTATGCTGAATGTGGTGCAATTTTCGACGCAGATTCATAATTTGCAGCTTAGCTTATCTCTTGGCCCTCCAATTAAAATATAGGGGTTGACCTTCACCACGGCCGAAGCTTCTCTGCATCTATATATAATGGACATTCCCTAGCTTCTGAACAATCAACACAAAGCAGCAGGCCTGAGTGTCTCCAATAGTCATCCTTGTGTTTGTGTAGGTTTTCTTTCCTTGGTCCATTGAGCCTTCATTCATGGTTATGAATGATATGCAATGATCAGCCTGCTAGCGTTTATCCTCTCCGCGTGTTTGAACACCCTGCGGTGTAGTAAAAAGTAATTACAGATACACTCACCCACATAAGTATTCAACACAATGAAAAAATAGTACAAATTAAGGAAAGGCAATACCATTTCAGACGCTTGTCTTCTAAAAAGAAGAGTGAACTTTCTAGACACACCCCTCAAGAACTAGGTTACCCTGAGAACGTGGACTTGGACCTTAGCAACAACACACTAACAGGTTCTATCCCAAAACACCTAGGCAATATCACAAACATCTCTCAATTGTTCCTTGACAATAACCAACTTTTTGGCGACATTCCTCGAGAATTAGGTTATTTGGTCAACTTAGAGATCTTGTTCCTTGACAATAACCAACTTTTTGACCAAACTTTGTTTCTATTTAGAGAGAAACATGGCCCACAACGATGAGGCCGGGGGTTCGGGCGGCAAGGCATTCTGGGAGCTGTCCCAGGAGATGGAGGAACAACCTCACTTGTATGAGGCCGCCGCCTTCCCCACCGATCCTGAGACCACTGATGGTGCCGCCGAGGATGACCACACTGATGCCACCACTGATGGTGCCGCCGAGGATGCCACCACTGATGATGGCGGCGCCCGCACAGATGGCAGCCAACCGAAGAGGCAACGGAAGGACCGGCGCCCGATCGTGCTCCTCACCCTCAAGGAGGAAGTTACTGAAGTGGACTCCAACGGGAATCCAACGGCGCCCGAACGAATAGTCAAGGGGTACTCGCTTCAGCTCGGGTGCATTGTCCGGAGCACCGTCTCGATCAACACCGAGAACCTGAGGCATCCTGACCGAGGGAATTTGCGCCACCTCCTCTTCACGAAGCTGCACGAACGATACAAGTTCCCCGCTGAATTTGCAAACACAAGCCTCAAAGGGAATAAAGTGAACAATGCTGCCCTCACGAAGATGAGCAAGGCCCTGTCTACTTGGAAAAGCAATGTGAAGAAAATGATCGAGAAAGGTGAGAGTTATCAGAAGATCAAGGAGAAAAATCCTTCGATCACCGAAGATGACTACAACGACTTCAAGATCAATTGCTCGAGCACCGCAAGCTCCCAATCAAGTGAGTGGGGGAAACAAATGCGGGAGCTGAACATAGGGGAACACACACTCGGTCCCGGCGGTTACAGAGTGGCGGAGCCTATATGGGACAAGGAGGAGGCGGACCGTGCCGAGCAAGGCCTACCGCCCCTCTTCGAGAAATACAGCGGTAACAAGCAGACCAGGAACTTTGTCAGGGCCCGGTACAAGAAGGACCCGAAAACAAAGGAGCTTACCACGGATCCGAAGACCAGGCAGCTTGAGCTTGTTCTGGTAAGGAATACACCCCCGCGTAATTAGCTCCATATGGTTGCATTCTAATTAATGAAGCCAAATTTCTAAATGGTTCACATTCCTTCCGCAGGCGACTGAAAGCAGTAGCGCGGGGTCGACTAAGAGCAACCCTTGGGACACCACTCTAAATAGGGCGTTGAATGTAATGAAGAACAAGGATAAGCTCAGTAAGCCGACGTCAGCTGGTCGTGTGGCCGGCAAAGGCTTGTCGACAAAATGGGGGTCATACTATACCGCTGGTGTGCGGAAGGAGAAAAAGACCAGCTCGGAAAGCCAGGCGCGAGAGGTTCAAGAACTCAAGGCACAGGTGGCGCGGATTCCGGAGATTGTCCAAGAGCAAGTGGAACAACGACTCGGAGCGACGATCACCGCCCTTGTGCCTACCTTGATCTCGGGGTTGAGTGCGTGGATTGCGGGCGGCCAACAGGGGCCGCCCCCGATTCCTAGCTTCACGGCCAGCAACTCGCATAATGCGATGGCGGGGCCATTGGTGCCTCCGGCGGAGGCGGCATTGGTGTCTCCGACGCCGGCACGGGAGCTTAATGCACCCGGGTGTACGCCGGCCGGCACCTCTTCAGCAAGCGGCCCCTCCGTCAACTGCACGCCCGCCGTTGGCGGTGCGTCGACATTAGCCGAGCTCGACGCCATCATCACGGTAACTAATTAAGCCTCTCTCGGCCGAGGACTTCATCTCCTTGCCTTTGACTGGGCATCCCTGACGCCCTACATGTTTTCGCAGGGCGCCGCCGACGTTCCGTGCACTCTCCTCCACTTCGTGAACAACGAGTTGGTCGATGTCGCCAAGGGCAAAATCGTTCAACCGGGTAACCCCTTGTTCCACGGTACCCAGATGCCACCCAACTTGTTTAGGGTTCAACTGGTTCGGGTGCTGCCAGGCTGCGACGACTTGTTACCTCCGATTCGACCCGTCGGGGCCGACGATGAAGACGTGATGACCCTCAGCGCCTGCCTGAGCTGGCCCCTGCTTTGGCCGAAGAGCCAGATTCGTTTGGGGGCGGGGGACACCACCCCAAAGACAACACCGCCAGTCGTGCCGGCGCCAAGTCGGCCCCATGGCAAGACCGCCGTAACGGTGCCGGACATCCCTATGCCACTGGATCCAAACATGCATATGGCACAGGATCAGAACGACGACGACGACGACGATGATACATTTGGCAACGTCGATCAGTACTTTGCCGATCATGGGTACGATGGCGACTTCATGGGGCCTCCTTCTCAAGAACCAAACCCAACAAAAGACGTGTGCGATCTAGCTGGTACCGCGGAGAAGCCAAGTTGCAACAGGCGCCGTCTGGCGTTCAGCTCTCAGGAGACGCCTCCAGCTGCCGACTTCACCGAGCCTCAGATAGGCGAGGTGCGAAATATTATCAGCCCCAACACACTCAAGAAGGCGGTCTGTGAGCAGAACTCGGTCCCATTACAGGAGAAGAAGAAGGCACGCAAAAGAAAGACTAAGAAGGGTGCGAGCCAGCCGGCACCGAGTACGATCCGTGCTCAGGACGGGCCACCTTCACCGCAGGATATCTCGAGGAGGGTGCATGTGGCGGGTAGGGCGATGCTACCGACAAATATGCTCAATGCTGCAACCGGTGCTATGCGGAGTCTGCATGACAGTGTTCTTGCTTTGGAGAAGCGGCGTCTCAGAGAGAAGGATGTGGCATACCCGGTTTTCGCGGCCAAGGTGCCAGAGGGCAAGGGCTTTGTGGATAACTCCATCGGGCGTACGATCGTCCTGCGTTTTGATGACATCCACGCTATGTTGAACCTTCATCCGCTGCACTACACCTTCGTTCGGCTATTTTCGCTGAGTATGGAGATGCGGATCATTCGCGACAAGACCCCGGACATCGTGATAGTCGACCCCTTCTACATGCGTGCCAAGATCTTGGGCAGCGCTGGGGACCGGCAAGTCGCGAGTTCTTACCTCGAAGGCGTCATTCTGGCAAACCAAGATAAGGATAACTTCCTCGTGCCTTACTTTCCCGAGTAAGTCCTCCCCTCAACCGGCCCGTAACATATGAATTCTTACATTTCGATCGTTTTTCTTTTAACATTCCGTGTTTTCTGCAGTGACACACGTTGCACGCTCATCCTCCTAAGCCCCAAATATTCCATGGCCACGTATTTCGACCCGGACCGTCAGTCGAACGTAGACTACACAAATGTCAAGAAGGTTCTTGATGATGTTCTCCCCGGCTACGCCAAATCTGGAGGCACCTTCACCAGGCCTATTCGTAAGTACGGCAAGCACGTGTTCTCCCACAATACGACGTTCTGCTGCGTCAAGCAGCCGCCTGGCGGTCAGAAGGGTGCCTACTACGCCATCCATCACATGCGGGCGATCGTACGGGACCATCATCAACTTCTGCTACCGAGTAAACTCAAAGATTGGGCAAAGAGCGTGTCGGCAATCCAGGACGCGGACCTCCGACAAGAATTCTTTCGCATCCAGTCGGAGTTTGCGGAAATCATCCATCAAGATGTCCTTCGTACCTCGGGGCAGTTCTACCTCAACAATCAACCGTCCAACAGTGACATCGACACAATGCTACAAATGCAGGCTGACAACGACCGTTACTTCATGACTCCCACGATAGACGGCGGCTTCATCCACGCTCCGGTCCCTTGAGTCGAGTCGAAAGCAGTGATGCTGTGTCTAGTTCTGAAACATCGATTGGCTCATGTTGTAATTAAACTTTAATGAACTTGTAGTATGTCTCTTTGGTTTCGAGAGTCGTTCAACTTAGATGTAATCGATGCTATTAATGTCTTGCTTTTCTCTTCCGATCGTTCTGTTGCATACTTATATATTGCTTATGTATTGTCTGTGAATTGGTACTAACGTTTCGTTTGGCTAGTGCATAGCGATGCCGACGTATGTCGTGTACAAGGGTAAGGTTCCCGGAGTCTACGATGACTGGGAGGAGTGTCGGAGACAGGTTCACCGATTCAGCGGTAACAGTTACAAAGGGTACACCACTAGGGCCGAGGCCGAATCTAGATACGCCCGCTATCTAGCGGGAGAGGGGAGGGAGCGTTGGAGGAACCGGATGAAGACGAGTTTCATCGTGATGATGCTCATCGTGATGACCGCAGCTCTCTTCTATGTGATGGTAGTTTAGATGATCGATATCGACTTGTAATGTGAAGACAAACTCGCTACTCGCGGTCTCGAGACTTGTAATATAATGTTCTATCTTTGTTCGGTCTTTTCAATTCGGAGACTAATATGATGAATTGTATTCGGAGACTAATATGATGAATTGTATTCAAAGACTAATCTTCTATTGTATTCGATGAATATGTTGTTGATGTGTGTTGTCTATATTTTGTCAAATTATACATTTTGTAACCTGTGCAAAAAACAGAAAATAAAAAATAAAAAAAACCTAATATTCATACTAATGGCGCATCACATGACAGTGCGCCATTAGTATGACAGTGCATACTAATGGCGCATCACTGGGTAGTGCGCCATTAGTATGCCGCGGTTACTAATGGCGCATCCAGTGGCGGTGCGCCATTAGTATGCCAAAGCACCTGAGTATACATGGCCCCTGGGAGGCATACTAATGGCGCACCCTGGCCTATACTAATGGCGCACCCGCGGTGCGCCATTAGTATACCAGATACTAATGGCGCACCAGGTGGTGCGCCATTAGTAAAAATTACTAATGGCGTTCTATTAATGGTGCACCACAGATGCGCCATTAATGGCCATATTAGGTGCGCCATTAGTAGGGGTTTTTCTAGTAGTGTGATTACAACACAAGGATTACAACTCGAAACTTAGAACAAGATATGACGCTATATGAATGCCTCCGGCGGTGTACCGGGATGGTGCAATGAATCAAGAGTGACATGTATGAAAAATAATGTATGGTGGCTTTGCCACAAATACGATGTCAACTACAAGATCATGCAATGGCAATATGACAAAAGTAATGTATGTCATGAATATGATGATGGTGGAAGTTGCATGGCAATATATATCGGAATGGCTATGGAAATGCCATGATAGGTAGGTATGGTGGCTGTTTTGAGGAGGATATAAGGAGGTTTATGTGTGATAGAGCGTATCGTATCACGGGGTTTGGATGCACCGGCAAAGTTTCCACCAACTCTCAAGGTGAGAAAGGGCAATGCACGGTACCGAAGAGGCTAGCAAAGGTGGAAAGGTGAGAGTGCGTATAATCCATGGAATCAACATTAATCAAAAGAACTCACATACTTATTGCAAAAATTTAGAAGTCATCAAAAATTCAAGTACTACGCGCATGCTCCTAGGGGGATAGATTGGTACGAAAAGACCATCACTCGTCCCCGACCGCCACTCATAAGGATGCACAAGCCAGGTACACTTCATGTTTAAAATTTGTTACACAACTTTAACCATACATGCATGCTACGGGACTTGCAAACTTCAACACAAGTATTTCTCAAATTCATTATCACCCAACTAGCACGACTTTGATATTATCACCTCCATATCTCAAAACAATTATCAAGCATCAAACTTATCTTAGTATTCAATTCACTCAAAAGAAAGTTTCACATATCTTGAATACCAAGTATATTAACATTAAGCAAATTACCATGCTATTAAAGACTCTCAAAATAATCTAAGTGAAGCATGAGAGTTCATATATTTCTTCAAAATAAAACTACCACCATGCTCTAAAAGATATAAGTGAAGCACTAGAGCAAACAACAAACTACTCCAAAAGATATAAGTGAAGATCAATGAGTAGCTAAATAATTATGCAAATAAATGAAGGCTCTCTCTCATTAAAGGATTTCAGATCTTGATACTTTATTCAAACAGCAGGCAAATCTAAACAAAACTTCATTGCAAGGATAGCACAACTCATGTGAAGAAGCAAAAACTTAGGCTCAGCCGATACTAACCGATAGTTGTTGAAGAAGAAAGGTGGGATGCCTACCGGGGCATCCCCAAGCTTAGATGCTTGAGACTTATTGAAATATTATATTGGGGTGCCTTGGGAATCCCCAAGCTTGAGCTTTTGTGTCTCCTTAATTCCTCTCATATCATGGTTTCTCTTTTTATCAAAGGCTTCATTCACAACAAACTCAACAAGAACTCGTGAGATAGGTTAGTATAAACCAATGCAAAACCTTATCATATTATACTGTAACAAATCACTTAAATTATTATTCAACATTGCATACTATATGCCTCAGTATATTTAATACTCCTATCATCAAATAGAATCATTAAACAAGCAAACATATGCAAACAATGCAACCATAACAGCAATCTGTCAAAACAGTACAGTCTGTAAAGAACCCAAGAGTATCAATACTTCCCTGACTCCAAAAATTATGAACTAAAATTCCCACTGTAATAAATTTATCAGAGCTCAAAATGCAAAAAGATTCAACGTTAGACCATGCTCTGACTTTTCTAGGGAATTTTTGCAACAGCGGTGAACTTTCTGTTTTCAAACAGCAACATGCAAACAAGTAAAATAAGCATGGCAAAGGCTATCCTTGACCTTTTTTATTGAAACCAAAGAGGAAAAACACTATTCTAACTAACGGCGAGCAAAACTAACAAAAGAAAATGACGCTCCAAGCAAAACAAATATCATATGGTGAATAAAAATATAGCTCCAAGTAAAGTTACCGATGAACGAAGACGAAAGAGGGGATGCTTCCAGGGCATCCCCAAGCTTAGGCTCTTGGTTGTCCTTGAATATTACCTTGGGGTGCCTTGTGCATCCCCAAGCTTAGGCTCTTGCCACTCCTTATTCCATAGTCCATGAGTCTTTACCCAAAACTTGAAACCTTCAACCACACAAAACTCAAAACAAAACTCGTAAGCTCCGTTAGTATAAGAAAATAAAACCACCACTTAGGTACTGTAATTAACTCATTCTAAATTCATATTGGTATAATATATACTGTATTATAAGTTCTCTATAGTTCATACCACTCAATACTAGCCATAGATTCATCAAAATAAGCAAACAACACATAGAAAACAGAATCTGTCAAAAACAGAACAGTCTGTAGTAATCTGTATAAAACGTATACTTCTGGAACCCCAAAAATTATGAAATAAATTGCTGGACCTGAGAAATTTGTCTATTAATCATCTTCGAAAATAATCAACCTAAAAGCACTCCCCAGTAAAAATGGCAGCTAATCTCGTGAGCGCTAAAGTTTCTGTTTTTCACAGCAAGATCACATAAACTTCACCCAAGTCTTCCCAAAGGTTCTACTTGGCACTTTATTGAAACAAAAGCTATAAAACATGATTACTACAGTATAATAATCATGTGGACACACAAAAACAGTAAGGATAAATGTTGGGTTGTCTCCCAACAAGCGCTTTTCTTTAATGTCTTTTAGCTAGGCATGATGATGGTAATGATGTTCACATAAAAGATAAGAATTGAAACATAACGGGATCATCATGAAGCATATGACCAGCACATTTAAGTCCAACCCACTTCCTATGCATAGGTATTTTGTGAGCAAACAACTTATGGGAACAATAATCAACTAGCATAGGATGGCACAACAAGCATAACTTCAAGAATTTAAGCACATAGAGAGGAAACTTGACATTATTGCAATTCCTACAAGCATATGTTCCTCTCTCATAATAATTTTCAGTAGCATCATGAATGAATTCAACAATATAACCAGAACCTAAAGCATTCTTTTCATGATCTACAAGCATAGAAAATTTACTACTCTCAACATAAGCAAACTTCTTCTTTATAGCATATGTATCATCACAATAATCATCATAAATAGGAGGCATGCTTTCATCATAGTAAATTTGCTCATCAAAGCTTGTGGGGCAAAAAATATCATCTCCATCAAACATAGCTTCCCCAAGCGTGTGGCTTTGCATATCATTAGCATCATGGATATTCAAGGAACTCATACTAACAACATTGCAATCATGCTCATCATTCAAAGATTTAGTGCCAAACATTTTAGAGATTTCTTGTTCTAGCAGTTGAGCACAATTATCCTTTCCACCATACTCAGGAAAGATATTAAAAAGGTGAAGCGAATGAGATAAACTCAACTCCATTTTTTTTGTAGTTTTCTTTTATAAACTAGAGTAGTGCTAAAACAAGAAACAAAAAGATTCGATTGCAAGATCTAAATATATACCTTCACTTACATAGCCTCCCCGGTAATGGCGCCAGAAAAGAGCTTGATGTCTACTACACAACCTTCTTCTTGTAGACGTTGTTGGGCCTGCAAGTGCACAAGTTTGTAGGACAGTAGCAAATTTCCCTCAAGTGGATGACCTAAGGTTTATCAATCTGTGGGTGGCATAGGATGAAGATGGTCTCTCTCAAGCAACTCTGCAACCAAATAACAAAGAGTCTCTTGTGTCCCCAACACACCCAATACAATGGTAAATTGTATAGGTGCACTAGTTCGGCGAAGAGATGAAGATATAAGTGCAAAATAGATAGTAGATATGGGTCAGGAAGGTAACAAGCGGTAAAAGTGAGCGTAAACGGTATTGCAATGATAGGAAACAAGGCCTAGGGTTCATACTTTCACTAGTGCAAGTTCTCTCAATAATAATAACATAGATAGAACATATGAAAATCCCTCAACATGAAAAAAGAGTCACTCCAAATCCACTAATAGCGGAGAACAAACGTAGAGATTATGGTCGGGTACGAAACAACCACGAAGCTATTCTTTCGGATCGATCTATAAAAGAGTTTGTACTAGAATAACACCTTAAGATACAAATCAACCAAAACCCTAATGTGACCTAGATACTCCATTGTCACCTCAAGTATCCGTGGGCATGATTATACAATATGCATCACACAATCTCAGATTCATCCAACCAACATAAAAGTACTTCAAAGAGTGCCCCAAAGTTTCTACCGGAGAGTCAAGACCATGTGCCAACCCCTATGCATAGGTTCCCAAGTGTCCCGAAACCCGCGAGTTGATCACCAAAACATACATCAAGTGGATCAATAGAATAACCCATTGTCACCATGGTTATCCCACGCAAGACATAAATCAAGTGTTCATAAAAGACTCAACCCGATAAGATAACTTTAAAGGGGAAACTCAA
Organism: Triticum aestivum; assembly: GCF_018294505.1. Lineage (NCBI taxonomy): Eukaryota > Viridiplantae > Streptophyta > Magnoliopsida > Poales > Poaceae > Triticum > Triticum aestivum. The sequence continues at coordinate 38,751,146 of NC_057810.1, forward strand.
TTCATCACAAGAGAGTAGAGGGGGAGAAACATCATAAGATCCAACTACAATAGCAAAGCTCGTTATACATCAAGATCATGCCATAGAGGAACACGAGAGAGAACACGGGAGAGAGAGAGAGAGAGATCAAACACATAGCTACTGGTACATACCCTCAGCCCCGAGGGTGAACTACTCCCTCCTCGTCATGGATAGCACCGGGATGATGAAGATGGCCTCCGGTGATGGGATCCCCCTCCGGCAGGGTGCCGGAATAGGGTCCCGATTGGTTTTTGGTGGCTACAGAGGCTTGCGGCAGCGGAACTCCCGATCTATCTTCTGTTCTGGAAGTTTTAGGGTACATAGGTATATATGGGGTAGGGGTACGTCGGTGGACCTCTGGGTTGCTCACGAGGTAGGGGGCGCGCCCAGGGGGGCGCCCTCCACCCTTGTGGGCAGCCCGAGACTCCCCTGGCGTGCACTCCAAGCCCATCGGGTTGGTTTCCTTCCAAAATTAACTTCTCCAGTTGATTTCGTTCCGTTTTGACTCTGTCTGATATTCCTTTTCCTCGGAACACTGAAATAGGCATAAAACAGCAAATCTGGGCTGGGCCTCCGTTTAATAGGTTAGTCCCAAAAATAATATAAAAGTGGATAATAAAGCCCAATATTCCCTAAAACAGTAAATAAAGTAGCATGGAGCAATAAAAAATTATAGATACGTTGGAGACGTATCAGTCGGCGTCGTGGAGGCAGCTCTGCCTCGGCTTCAGCTGCTAAGCCCTTGAGGGCGTTGCGGTTGCGGTTGCGTTGAACGACGATGTCGGGGTACCGGCTCCGGCATGATGGAGGAGGGCGGCGGTGGATTGGCCGCTATGGGGTGGAGGACGGAGGAGGTTGGGGTTTCGCGGCTGGTGGACAGGGCGTTTTCGCGCCCACGGAGTATGAATGGGGAAACGGAGGGAGGCTGCGGAACTAAGGGGCTACAATGTTTCGGTTTGAGACGCGCTTGTTTGAAATTTGGGGAAAGTTACAAATTGTGCCCCCATCTAAAATTTCGGACATATTGCAGGTTGGGGGTAGGGCAGTCATGTCAGGTGTCCCAAATGTGGGCGGGATAGATTTCCGCTGAGCGCATGGGTGTTTAGGCTCCCACGGCATATGAATGCTTCTCGGAGGCGGTTGAGACTGGCATCTTGGTGAAGTTACAAACCTACCCCGGTTTAGACCTTTGTACATCGGGCCGATAGGCTACACGGGCCAGAGTCAGGACAGTAATTTCGTACCACCAAAACATTAGTCTCGCGCGGTTTCGGGTGACCAGATGCCTATTTGGCACTTCGTTCAATATTTGGGAGCAGAAGCATTAACGTTTTCAGTTCTCTTGAATTGAACTTTCAAGATTTGTCAAACTTCACAAATCTTTACTCTTGAAAATCCTAAAGCTACGATTATTTTAGAATGGAGGGGGTACATTTTAATATACATTTTACACGAGTATATATTAAAAAATATGCAACTTACCTCAGTTCATGCATGGTTCCACGTATAATCTCCTTGGTTGCAAAAAAAGTTAGATATGCGTATGAATATATATACCATGTTCAAACTCACAACAAAGATTGATGCCCCCCTTTACATCTGATTTACAAATGCCATTATCTCGGCTTCAAATAGATGAATGCACTTCCTATGAATTCGAATCTGCGAAACCCCCTTTATGTTGAATTCGACATGTATTTTATTTCGTAGCTAGCAATTTGGAATGTATCCATGCAAGTGACAAATGTATAAAGTGCTTCACACTAACAACATGGAGTGCACTAATTAATGTTTATATATGAATTGCAAAAGCATCCATTGCCTGTATTTCAAACCGCTCTCACTCTATGGATCGATAATATGAAATAAACACATGCACATGCTAGAATTCAATAGAGTATGGGTGTCTGATAGACCGATTTTCGTCCATACGCAATTTTGCAAAATTCATGATCTCATCCAAAAATAATAATGCCATTTATATTTTAATTTAATGCGTAGAACCGCCTTTTACACGTAGATATCTCTCTATCTAACGCATAAGTGCACACACTTTATATGCATCGGCATTTCTCTTTCACACATGCTCACAATCTCTCTCAGGGTGTCGGGGTGTCTCACGCACATGCTCTCTCTGTTTCTCTATCTCTCTTTCTGACTACTATGTACCACTCTTTTCACTAATCTCAGTTGGAAAACACTATTTCTCTCACATGCATATATACACATGCACGGTCTCTACTAGCCCTCTATACGCACATATATGTGCCTACGTGTCTCCCGCACGCACATTATCTTTAGGCCTCTCTCGCACACATTGCCCCCCCCCCCGACACACCTCTCTAATAGTAGTTGGCAGATATGATTTCATCATATCATTCGGTAGGATATCCCTGGCTGTTAGGCTGGATGGTAATACGAGGCAAAGTTTTACCCTAGTTCGGATCGGACCCTTGCAGTTGAAGAAAGAGCCTACTCCTGGTACTGTATATTAGTGTTAGGGGTGTGTACAAAGTACACGTGAATACCAGGCATTGTGCGTGTGTGTATACTATCGACGAACTAGCCCCCAAGCTTGTATAACATACTAAGGGCCTAGGGTTACAAATCATATATAGTCGGCTTATCACCAGTGGGGATAGAGTCCTCCGCGACTCTGGTAGCTTCGTGTTGTACGCCGAGTCCTCCACATGGGTCTCCGTATAACACGTCTCGGTCCAACCTATATGTGGCGCAGGATGGAACCGACCCATGAGTCTTCATGTTGACCCACCACAACTAGAAATGATGTGCCCACCACACCACACACGCAATCGGCCACTAAGAAAATAAGCATATACAATAGTACAACGGTATCTAGCTCACGATACGTCTCCATATTTTGTTGATGACACTGACGGACTTTGCATTTGATGCGTGCTCCGTATTTTGTTGACGACACTTACGGTCATTGTATTTGAAGCGAAAGCACGATATGGTCACTGGACTTCAGAATAAGCTCATCACGGTCACCACATACATTTTGTCGTGCTAACCAACATGTGGTTGGATGGTTAGAGGACAGTGGTTTCTCGAGCCCACCAAGGTTAAAGTCCCGGTGCTCGCATTTATCTTGTGTTAATTTCAGTATTTTCCGGCGATGTACGTTCAGTGGGAGGAGACGTTCCACTCGACTACGAGGCACCTATGGTGACTTCGTAAAATCTCAAGATCATATATGCTGGCCCACTCTCTCGAAGGTGCGGCGGCGGACCGGCGGTGGGGAGTGGTTTCGGGGAGGGCGGGCCGGCCGCGGGCGGCGGGGGCGGGCGGTTCGGCCGGTGGTGGCTGGCGGCTCGGGGGGGGGGGTGGAGTTTGATGATAAACTGGAGGCCCTTGATTTCGTATCCAACGGCTGGAAAATCTAATGACCAGAGATGAAAAAGTCAGTCGACTGACGTGTAGCCTCACCCCGCACGTACACATGCACGCACGCAAGACACGCACGCATGTAGGCGTGCAACACTGACACGTACACATAACGTACACACGCACGCATGCTGGCGTGCAACACTGACACGTACACATGCACTCACGAACACACGCACGTACGCACCCATGCATGCAACACTGAAACGCACCCTTGCACGTACGCACCCATGCATGCAACACTGAAACGCACCCTTGCACGCACGCAACACTCGCACGCCTGCATGCACACAGCACACGACGCAAGACACACGCTTAACTACATGAAAAAGATGACGTCACACTCAATGAACAATCATCGGTTTATGAAATGCCCGCTTCTGACCGCCCTGGCCCACCAAAGGTTCCTCTGCTGTGCGCTGCCTGCGTTGGGTCACTGACATGCAGGCCATGCACCCAAAGAGCCCACACGTCAGTGGAAGAACGGCGCGGTGTCCTAGGTCAGAGTCGAGGGCGCCACTCGCGGCACGCCCGGCTGAACACGCCTCCGTGCCGCATTCAAACGCCTCCATGAAACCCGCCCGTGTGGAAGCCGAGAAACCCACTCTGGACACACGTCCGTTCATGACCGGGCCGGCGTTAAACGCAACGCCGGCCGAGCTCCTCCCGTCCGCCGTCTATTTAATCTCCTATTTAAACGAGGCCAAACGCCGGCCAAGAATCGCACACCTCCGCCGCTCCCCTATCTCCTCCACCATTTTGTCCACTCTTACAATGGCTTACGAAGAGTAGTTATTCCGCATCCAAGCCGGCTGGGTAGCCCGCCGGATACGAGCTATGCAGCTCGCTGATCCACCTCCCTCCCCTCGCCCGACGGAGCCAGTTGCCGCCCCAAGCCGGCGCGCGGTTCAGCAACTCGCCGCTCCAGGCCAGCTCGACGAGGAGCGGCGCACGGGCGTCGTTGCTGCCGTCCACGCCGCCGCCTCGTACCGCGTCTCCCGTTTCTGTGGCCGAGACTCCCATGCCGGCGGCCGCGCCATGCAAGCAGCGACAGAAGCCGGGTGCACGGAGAGCGACGAGTCGGTGGCCAGCGCCTCCGCGTCCGCCGCCATCATCGAGGAGAAGTAGAACACGGGAGGCCGCCGCCGCTTGGGTCCCATGAAGGCCACCGCGGAGGCGACGCCGGCGTACACAGCAGGTGTCTTGCCGGATCCTTTTGTTGCGAGGACCTTCGTCGACCCCGCATGGGCTCCACGGAAGAGGTCAATGTTAGGATGAACTCGAGCCGGTGCCGGCCATGGCGAAGTAGTGGCCGGTGATGAACTCGAACCGGTGCCGGCCACCATCATCTTCGGCACCAGCCAATGATATCAGTTGGGCAGTGGGGAAGCGAGCCGTCCTTTGCGCTGAAGCATATACCTCCGGGGCTCCCGGCAGTCCGGTGATCGTGCTGCCGGACATGAGGAACACAAATCGATCGGCGGGCTACCATTTAGGCCATGTATTATATACCTGTGCTGTCCAGAACTAGCACCGCGTAGTTCATTTGAATGTAATGAAATCCGTCATGTTTGTGTGAAAATCCGGTATTTTATATGATTTCCGTCGTTGTTTATATGAAATACTCCGGTGGTTGCGTGAATGAGTATCAGTTTGTCTACGTGTTTGCGTGAATTTCGTCCGGTTGGTTGAGTTGCTGTCATAATGTGTGCGGCTACGGTTGGATGGCGTAATTTGCGGGTCGCCGGTCGGTCTGCGGGCGGCTCGGGCGGCGTTGTGGGACAAAAAAACACAGCTCGTGCGAGCTCGTCTCCAACGTGCGCGCTGGAGGATGCATGACAGCATGAGCACCCGAGCCGTTCCTCGTTCATCGGTGGCAAAGGCACCGGTGACAAAAGGGTCGCCAATATTTTGGCTACCCCGGGCAAGATCCAAACAGCCCCTCCCAACAGATTCAAATCCCTCGTTCGCCGTGGAATTTTGCCATGTGTTGTTTTCATGGACTAGCAAGATGCCCGTGCATTGCACGGAACATCAAGATGCATTTTTTTACAAACTCCCGCATGCATGCAAGGGATAATTAATGTCCTCCTTTGCTAGTACCACGAGGCAAACACCATTAATATTGCATCGATTAGTGTTAGTGGCCTTGTATATCTGCAAATTGTAATTTTGATAGTGGCCCCTTGTATATAAAAATGGAGGGAGAAATATGAGAGATAAGGTGAGGAGGAGTGGGGCGTGGTGCCGTGGTGGTGACTGGTGGTCGGACTGGGCGGAGGCATGGGGATGGACGGCGCATTATGTCTAGGTTTGTATCTCTCTCACACACACACCCACGTAGGTGGGGGACGTGCACGAAGAGAAGAGGTGCACGCACGGCGCACGTACTCCCGTCTCTTTCCCAACCACACCCGCGCGGGTACACGGTGGAGCTCATTTCTGTACGAAAAAGGCAGCCCACGTGGTAATTTGGCACGTGTACTGGTTGTCCACTTGGTGGAGGGAGGATCGTCTTCCACGGGTGAACAAACAAATTGCGACTTGACGCGTTATGTTAAATTAAAAAAAGAGGCAAACCATGTGGGGCCTACCTTAGAGGCAAGGCTCTATACACTGGAGTACTTTTGATGTGTCCCGTCAACTCGCAGAACGAGGAGAAACTTGCTTAGTACGCCGTCTCCCCCGCCCACGGGCGCGGTGGCTCGCAGGATGAGGTGAAGCTGGAGTACTACTGTACGCCTTTACGCCCGCTCCCTCGCCCACGCGCGCGGTGGCTCGCAGCACGAGGAGAAAATTTTACTACTCCCTCCGTTTACTCCTCGTCCCTACTACGTACTTTGGTTAGTACTCCCTCTATTTACTTATAAAAGGCCACTATAAAAAATACATTTTGCATCTATACAAGGCCACAAATAGTAATCGAGACAAAAGTTACTACTCCCTCCTTTCCAGTTTATGGCTCAATTTCAAAATCTCTCCAACCAAGGTAGACGGTGAGTGGTCGAATTAATTCCGTAGTTTGCACAGTACGCTCGTTTTTCTCAAGAAGTTATGTTTACCGAGGCATTAATTAGAACGAATGCATGAATGACCACTAAATTTCCATGAACTTGTACATGCATTGGTTAGTTTCCTCTTGACAGTGCTTGCGTCGGGTGATCTAACGCACCTCGAAATCGAACATGTAATGGTACTACTACTAGTATAGTACTAGAATTGAGACTTATCAAACGGAAAAATGAATGTTTTAGATGAGCCCTATAAACCCTAGTGGGTACGTACTCCGTAAAAACAGATTTTTCCAAAACTAAGTCGCTCCCTTTCATGAATTCTGTAGTATACTCCTCCGTCGACGCTCCCTTTCATGAATTCTGTACTTCCTGTCGCCGACATGTGGGACATATAGCAACCGGGTCGACGTGTCAAGCACCAAATAACAATGCAGAACAGTAGGGGGGACGCACCCCACTCGTACCAGCCCAGTGTTAGTAATGAGCAATGAGACGTCAAATCACAATGCCGCACCTTCCCAGACGGACGAAGCAACCATTCTTTCACACTTCGGTTCGACATCATCTCAAACCACGTACTAGTATTGCTTCTGCCTCAAGAGGGACATGTGCATCGCCTTGGTACATCATGACACGTGGGACCGCATGACAGGCCATGCTCCCCCGCCGATCGCTGGGTAAAATCACCTCATTTTTACTATACTTCCTCCGGATCGGTTTACTACATGGCATGCGCGTCGTTCTAGGTTGAGAATTTAACTAGCTATATATATATATATATATATATATATATATATATGATGAGCAGTACGCTAGCCTTTTAAAAAATGTATACTTTTGTACAATAGTACTCCACTATCGATGGATTGCGCCATGGAGCAAAAATTGAAATTTTAAAAAAAGGTGGTACATATAGAGAGCGCTCGTCGCCAAATTATGCATATAGTACTATTAAAAAAGCTAGTACGTGCTTAATTGGGGTGCTAAATTCTATTAAAGAAATACTAGTACTAGTATGTACATACTAAAGAGTTAAAGTAACGAGAAGAAACATAACATAGTTCTGCTGGGGGCTCAGCACAACACACCCCTCAAATTAAACTAAGCACACCTGAAATTAAACTATGCAACTAATCCGGTAGACACTGCATTAGAAGTTTAGAACCGCCATGAGCAACAACACTGCCACCTTACTCGGAGTCCTCGTCCACGTCCTCGACTTCGTCCTTGTCCCTCTTCCTCTTGGCCGATACTTCTTTGCTTGAACCGCCAACTTGGCTGTTGCTCTTCATCCAACCCTTGTAGATATTGAAACAAAGGTAGCCATCCATTGCAGCGTAGTGGATGTGGTCTATATCTAGTACATTCCGCTGCCATGCATGACGATGAAACGTGTAATGAGGTTTCTCCAGTTTGCGGTACGAAGGATGAACCATGGCTCCTGCCAGGGTCAGCATTGAGGGCTGACGAGAGGGCACCAGCCGATTCTTCTGGAGGTCGAAGGGGTTGCCTACAACGAGGCCTATCCGACGCAGGACTTCTTTGTCGTTCTTAAAGTCTACAGTAACGAATTTGACTGTTTTGTCCTCGAGGAAGTTCTTAAAATCCTGGCACTCAACGTCGGCATGGCATATGTGGTAGACCAAGCAAACGTTATGTACGCAAACCTGGATCACGACGGGCTTCTTCCTCTCTTCGTCCTTTAGATCCTTCTCTTGTCCCACGACTGTGGTGTACTCAACATCTAGCCCAGCGACCCACTCATCATGTGAGTTTTCGAACATGCGTCTGAAGCGAGAAAGGCATCCTTTCACCATCGCGGAAGTACGGGTGTAGATGACGTCGAACTCATCGCCGGTGATGGTTCTAACCTTGTACTCACCGCCGATCGGGGAGATTTGGGACGCCATGGATTTGGGAGGAGGGTTAGGATTAGTGGAACTGCCGTAATGTGAATGGACGGGACAACTAGGAGCAAACCGTCGTAGTATTAAAGGATGTGCGGGAAAGAGTAGGAGCAAACTGCCAGCGTGCGAACGGCAGGGTAGTGGCTTTCCATTCTCCCATTATACGGGCTTCCGAGAGCCCTTGGATCTGAGATCGAATGGTTGCATGGCGTGATTCTAGACCTATGGGTGAATATCCTATCCTGGAGGGTTATTCTTAAAATTATCAGCAACTTAGCATGCGACCGTTTGATCTTAGATCCAAGGGCTGCCAGCAGCCCGTATCATGGTCGCGCCTACCACGACCGTCGCGTCGCTCACATGGTCGCGCCCTTGGAGATTTAACATGGCGCGTTGGGCTATCTGATGTTGGCATGTCATACATAGTCATCACTTAGTCACTCATACTACAACAAGGTTGGCTATAAGTGTATTTATTTTACTCGTTTCTATCTCTTTCTTCATACTCCCTCCGTCCCATAATATAAGAACGTTTTTGACACTAGCTAGTGTAGTGAATAAACGTTCTTATATAATGGGACACAGGGAGTACTAGTATTTATTGCATTTGCCAAGGAGTGACCTCTTCCAATGAAATGGTGTTGCTAAGTTTGCTTCATTTAATTAGCTATAGACTCAAAATTGTCTTTTCACCCACGTACACGCGCTTAGCACCATTTCTTCCTTGGGTCACCAAACTAGTCTCTCTCTTCTTGATTAACTTGCCACATCAGACTTTATGCCTATGTGGCAAGCTTAAGCACCTGTAGGAGCAAGTAAGTACAATAGTGCGCTCTGCATGGCATTTTTGCATATGTGGAGGAAAGAGAGGCAAGGAAAAAGTGGAGAAGTGGGCTCTCATGCAAGAGCCAGTCTCTACTACTACATGCTGGAGCATTGGGAGAGGCACCTGTATGGAGGTGGTGAGGAATCAGGAGACTCACGCCGGTCGTAGCGCCGCAGTTAAAATGATAATGGCAAGTCAAATCACGGGGGCCCACCTGTCCAGCAGTAACTCGCTGTCAAATCACACAGCCCTACGTTTGCAGCAGCCTACTCCCTCGTCTTCTCGCGTCTGTGTCGAACCGGCTAGGCGGAACTGCCCCGCCTACCACGCAGGAAAAGCTCCGCCCTCGACTTTTAAATACAACTACTCCCTCTGTCGGATGCGTTTGGTTGAAGGTATCGTATGAATGGATTGGGACCGTTCAATTTTTTTGGGATTGAACCATTCAATTCATGTGTTTGGCTGAATATAAGAGATGAGCTAATTATTTAAGACGGGACCACCAGTCATGCTCACATAGTCATGCATGCAAAGGGTGGCCATTTGATTCGACCGATTTGGTTGGGTGGAATAGTTCAGCATCTTCAAGGCATATTCTCTTTTTTTGACTCGAACCATTCATGTGCTTTATAACCAAACATGTCTATTTTCTGAACAATCCCAACCCATTCATGACCACCCTTGCAACCAAACGCACGTCATCTTACGAAAACCAAATAATCCCACAATACTAAGGCGCGGTGCATTAACTTCTACCTCGTTTCTTGTTTCTTCACATATCAACCAATAAGAATCCAATGATATACTTTTTGTGACATAGTAACTCATATTTAGTTAGTCAAATGGATGACCTAGAACTACATGCAGGCCCTATAAACCGAGACGCCTACAAATAAAAAACCGAGACGGGGAGGGTAGTTCAGCACGTATCTTTTTAGATCAATATAGTCGGGATTCACCAAGGAGCAAAACCAAGTGGTAGGCTGCTCCTGTCATGTTGGCGTAGCAACTCAAGCAGGGTCAGTCCGCACACGAAATGGCGACACACTTAACAGGACCCCTTTGGCAGACATGTGGCTCATCCACCGTCTTGTTCCACGTGCGATGCACCAAATTACAGTTCGGAGCAGCGGTTGGAATTTGAGGCACCCCGGTCGTAGCGCCGCAGTAGTAGAAAATGAGCAATGAGGGGTCAAATCACAAAGCCCCACCTTTCCTGCATTAAGCTGGACGGATGAAGCAACCATCATTTCACTCTAGCGCGCAACAGCATAAAGAAAAGAGAAAACAATGATGCATGCGGCAGCTACCTAGGGCACCCTAGGGTAGGGGTCTCCATTACAGATCCTTTTTTTTTGAAAGCGCCTCCACTACAAATCGGCTTGAAGAAAACGGATGATGAGTGCGGAGGTAGGGTTTGTAAGAGTACTATGGCGTGCGGGGCCACGTCGTAGTAAACGGGTTCGAGACGACGCCTTAAATATGTGTGGGCCGCTTGGTTTTACGGGAACGAGGCAGCATTTTGGGTTCGGGGACCAGTGGAGATATAGCACGTACAAAAAATTGTGGACATAGGTTCGACCGAAAGGCAATGATGCATGGACCCTGCATTTTGATATACCCGGGGCCGCGTGAAATTTGCTACTCTACTCAAAACTAGTAAGGTGCACATGTATTGAACGCATGAGATTTCGAAACCAAATTATGAATAAATACACACTATAGCATGTAAAGCTTTGAGTCATATATGCATGATGTAGATGTTAGTTTAGTTCTTATAGTTCATCTCATTCAAAATCAATTAGTTTTATAAAAAGTTAAGATTCATGGGGTTGTGCATTGTAAATCATAAAGTAAAAAACAAATAATGGCAATTCATTTAGAAAAAAATAATCAATTATGATACAGAAGATTCTAGAACAAAGGAGAAGTGCTTGTGTTTTGAGGTTTGTGCATTATGCTTAAGTTCAACCATGGAGTCTTCTAAATTGTACATGTGGCAGATCTGGTGGAATGTTGATGATATCCAACGGCCAGTAGTGCTCGGATTTGCCCATCTCTGCACTGTCGGGTTAGCTTCATCCAGCGACCATCTTTCAAAGTTATTGGCACACTATATAGTTCTTGTGCCATAGTTGCATGTTTTGGAAAAAAGCTACTAGTGGGTTGTACTATCTATTTAGGAATAGAAGATGCATACGTGGAAGTTGTAGGGAAAGAGATGACATGGAGCATCTCAATTCCTATGAGTAGGATTGGAAAAGAGATGTCATTTGGTTCACATCATAGGAACTTTTCTATTGAATCTAGAGATGACATGTATCTCAATTCCTATGAGGAGGGATTAGTAAAGAGATGTAATTTGGTTCATATCATAGGAACTTTTCTATTGAATATACGCTAATGTTTATTTTCCTTTGAAATTAAGGGAGTATAGGAATCCATTCATATGAACCAAGTGGCTCTAAAGCTATAGAAATGATATTATGTTTATTTGCTTTGAAATGTAGAGTATATGAATCTATTCCTATGAACCAATTGGCTCTAAAGGAAAAAAAATCCTATAAAAATCATATCATATAGAGTTCCCATGATATTCCTCGACAGTAAAGGATGGTTGAAATTGCTGTGGGTGATACGATGGTCTTTCTTTGTAGACTCCTCACCCATCTTTATAGTTACCTATCGAACATGAATGAAATGATATATACAGGGTATTCTACATGTGCAATTTGGTACACGAAAACTCGGTAAAAGTTTGCGAGGTTCTAATTTTCAATAAAGCTATATGCACTACATTTCGGAACGGAGGGAGCATACGGCAGTTGCTAACACTCACGTGGAAGATATGTGTGTAGGAGGAGTGGCTGTTCTGTTAAATGACATGGCAAAACTGACACTGTCGGATGCCGATCTAACGGTTCTTACGGCGTTCGTCAGGAAAAGGCTTGTGGCAAATGTTTGTCGGATAATGATTTACGGACAAATGCATTGCATTGATACATGCCCCCCTCTCTCGCACGCACACGCACCCTCACGAGTCACGACTCTCCCGAGTCCTCTCGCAGACTCGCATGTCGCACCCATCCTCTATCTGCAGGTAGACGTCACGCACATATGTGCTCTTCACACCCTACCCTTAGAACTTCTAAAAAACAAAAGATGGCGCGCACATTTTATTTTAGCTAACACATCACACACTTATACTATTACTCTTGCGGCGAACATTCTTTGGGCATAGTATATATTGTACTCTCACGAAGTGAAGCGGTGAACGCACGCACTAGTTCCCTCACACCCACTCGCGGGTACACGTAGGAGCGCATTTTTTGAAGCCGGTACAACAATATCACTCCACTATATATAAAAGCAGGAGCCTTAGCGCTTGCGTTACTAGGGTTCCTCTCGTTCACTCTCTCATGCTCTCCAGATCTAAGCAAGACATAGGTGGTCACACTCTCTCTCAGCTCATGGCTGGTCACAAATCCGGCCGGACAACCTCGACCGGGGCAGGGGGTGTAGGTGCATCGTTCACGCTGTCGTCGGGGGCTGGGGAGGAGACCAATGGCTGCCCGCGCATCCCGATCGGCGGTCGTGCCGTTCTCTCCGAGAGAGCGCCGGCTCGGGAGGGCCTCCGACCCCTTCTTCCTCCCTGCGGTATTGTGGCCAAGATGCGCCCTCCCGACACCATCTTTGCCACATGCCGACGACCCTCAGGTATATATTCCTTCGAAACCTGCCTTGGTCTACTGCCCCAACTCTTCCCCCTTCGTGTGGATCCTTTTCTACTTCCGTCAGCTGTTACAAAGCCACCTAGACTTCTACTATTATTAAAAGTAAAGCTAGTTCATACAGTGAACTCAAAGCGTTGGTTCAAACAGGGAAGAAAGTGGGAAAGTTGTAGCATGAATCTAGGACTTGGTTCTAAGAGGAAACGGGGGAAAGTAGTAATATGTGTCACTGTTTAAATAATCGTATTTCGTATTTGCACAAACAGGGATGTATGTCTCCATATCGTTTCGGGATGTCTGTCTTCAAGGTATCCCTACATGGTAGTAACTAAGGTAGAATGACCAACGCAATCTAAAAGAAGCTGATTCGTATGTTTTACTTCCTGATTGCAGTGCAGGGACGAGCGGAAACAACTGCATCCTAGTCCGGAATGCACTTTCTACCAGTTCATCCATGGACCGAGGACTAGCTGGCACGGCTGCACGATGGTTTTTTGGATAGGTGCGCGGATAAGAGGCATTGTGGTCTGCTTATTTCTGCAAATAACGGTGCTTAAATTTAGTGGAATGCACAAGCATTTCAGCTGGTCAGTACACTGCATGGTTCAGTTCAACTTTCCAGCTGAGACCACAATTATAATTGGTTATTCTGGAATGAGAGAACCTAATCCTGGATGGTGGCAACAAGAAAAAACCAGAGTGAACTCCAGGAAATTTAAGCCTGCTGGGAGGCCCTTTGCTCAGAGAAGCCTTGCTTGTTTTTTCCTGATTTGTAAACCTTCTCACAACTTTGTCTTTTGCTGTGAACTAGTATATGTTTGTTATGTTCTATGAATCATTGAGATGTATAAAATTGCTTAACTTATGCTTTTCAAGATTTTTATGAAGACGACTTTAATTGTGGGTGTTCCACATGAGCGCTGGACTAGCGTGTGAACGTTTGGAATTTATTACATTGTGGCCTCAATTAACTGCTTGAACCACTGTAACAAGATACATAGTAGTTGCTTATATGTCAGACAGCAGATTGTTGATTGTTAGCTGGTCAATAGCCTAGTGTTGAAGCGAGCTGAGCCAATGTGTCATGTTTTGCACAACTACTTACAAGTGGGGTAGCACCAACAGTGTTTACAAGTACTTATGTATACGTCGGCGCACGGTTCTCGAACGAGTGCTCTATTTCATCAAAACACACACTGCTCGTATGATAAACCGCCTTACCATGCCATATTCATGAAAAAACTAGTGAGGACACATCGTTTCGGCAACAATTACGATGGTTCTCACATGATTCACGGCCACATAAAAGTAGCAGCAGTTCCCATAGACGGATTCAAACAGAGCACTAGCCCGGAGGGGTCGAGGACAGGCAAGGTTAGGATAATTAGACACAATCCAAACTACTATTAAACACTAGCTGGGGCAACTATTTCAAGCCTCGATCTAATCTGGGCTGGACACAAGACGGACCTTGCCATGAACATCATAGAGGACGTCCCGCAGCAGCTCAATCCTGTGAACCTTCATGAAGACAACCTTGTGGCCTTGCCACTGATAAACTTGTTTGTGGAGGCATGCCACGTCATCTTCCTGCGTAAGCTTGACAAGAACAGTATGCCTCACAAACGAAGGAGTAGCCTCGAACTTCTTGTGCTTCAGTACACCCTGGACAACACGCCTGACAACAGTGCGGCTGGAATACAACTCTTCATTGGTATAACCACAAATGACTTCCAGGATCCAACAGCCTAAGAACTCTGTTTTCCCAGTGCGTATATTCAGGTCGTCCGCCTCATAGCGAGTGACATGCACAACCACACAATCCTTGTCTGCATCAGGGCTCTAATTGAAACAGAAACAAATTCTGAATTACTTTTCAATATAAGAACTAGAAGTTATTTAAACCACTATGTATAGCATGGCATCAAAGCTAATAAAATTTTGCATTATTAATCACCACATACTTCCTTTCCTAAAAAAATCACCAGATACTTAGATGAAAAACCACAATCGAGATCGGCAAAGAAGGAAATTACCTTGGGCAGCTCAACAGGGGGGACACATCCTCGAAGGGGGGAAACTGCTCCTGCAGTGCCATGGGGGCTGTAACCTCAAACAGGGTGTTGACCATGTCAGTAGTGGCCGTGAGCGTATCTGGGGTTGGCTCGGTGGTTGCCTCCATCTTCTTGGAGCTCTCTGTCTCGTGGGGATCAGCCTCCCGCGTCTGCTCCAATATCGGCAGATCTTTGCCTGGTTCTCCTTGGTCCATCATGAAACTGACGAATACTAGGAGACCACTGAAAGGAAAACACAATCGCAATGACAATGAAACAAAAAAGAGAGTGAGGATCGGTTACTGCTTTGCAAAAGTTCTTTCTTTTCTCTAAACGAAAATATACCAACATCACGGATCCGCTTACCTTCCCTTCGTTGGGAGAGAAGAACAGTGGCAGATGCGAGTGTTGCCTTTCTTGAAGACGGTGAGGGAGAAGGGGATTCAGTGAGGAGTGAAATGATGGTTGCTTCGTCCGTCAAACTTAGACAACGGGGAGGTGGGGTTTTGTGATACGACGGCTTGTTACTGCCGCGCTACGACCAGGGTGACTCTCCACCTGCATACTGCCTGCTAATTTGGTGGATGGCATTTGGGCCCGCGCGCTGCATGGCCCGCATGTCGGTGAACAAAAGTATAACGGCATTCAGTAGAGGGAGACGTTTCAATGACCTAGGAGGAGCCAGAAGCGGTAGAGTGTCTCCACTATACTAGTAGTAATTGTTTTTCTGGGTAGCTATAGAGTGTCTCCACTGTACTAGTAGTAATTGTTTCTCTGGGCCCAAGACAAAACAGCCAATCCACACTAGTAAATAGTAAAATCAATTCGAAAGGCGCTACCCACACCCAGCACACTGCCCCCCTCCAAAAAAAACCTGGGTGCTCTTCTTCCTCCTTGCTCCCACCCACCTCACATCAGCTCGCTCCACTCGTACCCCCAAATTCCTCACCTCACTCCTACAGAAAACCCCAGCTCCCCTTCTTCCTCACTCCTACAGAAAACCCCCAGCTCCCCTTCTTCTTCGCTCGCACTACACTAGGCTCGTCATTCGTTACTCAACTCAAATCCATGAGCACGACGCGACGCCCTCGAGGAAAATGGAGCCGGCTGACCCCAGCGCCAAGAAGATGAGGCTCCCGCCAGCGGCAACGCCTGTTGTAGACCCCGCACCCGGCAGCACAGGGAGAACCGGCGACCCCGCCACCACCGGATCCCAGCAACCCGTAGAATCTCGGGTGGACCGCATTAGCGATCTCCCAGATGCCGTCCTAGGGGAGATCATCTCGCTTCTCCCCACCAAGGATTGCTGCCGCACCCAAGTCCTCTCAATTCGGTGCCACCCTCTATGGCGCGCCGTGCCCCTTAATCTCGACTGTCATCAGCTATCTCTCTTCAATGATTTTCAAATCCCCAGAGCCATCATCTCCTCCCACCAGGGCTCCGTTCAAAGCCTCTGCATCCCGTCATGCTACCTGAGCAAGCATACCATGCCCTGCATGGTGGACGCCTGGCTGAAATCCCCTGAATTCACAGAACTACAGCTGCTTGAGTTCTACTATTCCCCTGGAAATCACATACCACATACAGAACGCCATGAACTTGTGCCCTCAGCACTGATGTCCATCTCGCGGTTTTCCTCCTCTCTCCACACCGCCACCTTTGCGTTGTGCTACCTTCCAGACAATCTGGTACTAAACCTTCGACTCCCATTTCTCAAGAAACTTTCACTTGTGCGGGTTCGTATATCGGAGGCCTCATTGCACAGCATCATCCACTCCAGTTGCCCTGCGCTGGAGTGCTTGGTGCTTGTTTTCATAGTTAGAATCAGTTGTCTCCAAATAAAGTCGCCTAACCTTGTAAGAATTGGAATTTATTTTGACGGAAGGCAGCTCATCATCCAATATGCCCCTTCACTTCAAAGGTTGATCCTTGATTCTAGTTATTCACCGTTGCAAATAACCGTCCTCTCTGCGCCTAAACTGGAGACCTTGGGTGTAATACATGATCTCTGTGCTCATTTTAATATGGTGTTTGGCTCCATAGTTCTTCAGGTACTTTATATTATCATCTACACTTGTAACCATATGCTGCATTTTAAATTTCTACGCATAATTTATATATCATCTTGGAGTACACATTTTGTACTAATATTATGGTCTATGCTCAATGAAGAGTTTCTCCATGGATGGCCTATCAATGGTGCTGGATTCTGTCAAGATCTTATATATCCAAATGAATAGTTTTGATCTGAACAAGATTATTGGCTTGCTACAATGCTTTCCATGTCTGGAGAAGTTGTACATAAAGGTGATAATTTCACGCCCATTGGAAGCCCGCATATAGTGTACTAGAATTAACCGTTCAGCTGTTGCTCTTTCGACACTCTTCTTTTAGACCTTAATTGTTTTCAATCTTCATGTCTATTTAGGCAATAGGACGGGGTAAGAAAGTTATAACCAATTGGTGGATTCATAAGCATCGGGATTTTCTCACTTCTCATGAGATTCGATTGAAGACAATAACGCTAGAACGATATGTAGCCAACCGTGCAAACACAAGATTTGTCACATTCTTCCTGCTGAATGCAAGGTTACTATTGTCCATCAGGCTTAAGTTTATCAGCAGCATGGTTTTGACGGATGGGTATGTCGAAGAGCAAAAAAAGGAGTTTCAGGTGGGCAAAAGAGCTTCTGAACGTGTCGGGCTTCTACTTACAACATATTGTGGTCATAATCCGGTAAATTTTACGATCCAGGATGTTCATTCTATGGACCTGACCGATCCATTTGACTGTGACTGCCGAAAACAGTGCTGGAGTTAGATGTTGTTGCCCTTTTCAATCTGGGTTTTTTTGTAAACCTGATGAACAATCAACCCTCGTGCTTTTGTACAGTTTGTAAGCTGGAGTTAGATGTTCCTGTCCTTTTCAACTCGGCTGTGATTGTCATATTTTCTTTGAAACAAGGCAAATGGCTTGCCATTCGTTTAATTTAGAGTGCAATATTGTAACAAATCACAACCAATGGAAATAACATCACTCACGCCGGCTGCTTGAGCTCACTGTGCATTACAGAAGCCAAGTGACTAGCCCCCACCACCCCCACCAGTCAACCGACGTACTCCCCTCCACCTGCGACTGGACCGGCGCATCTTCAACGGCTCGTGTTCGTTCCGTCCGAGGCCTCGCCATCGTCCTCCGCCTCGCGGCCTTGGTTCGCTCGCTGTGTGCGGTGCACCGCCCTCTTGCGTTTGTCAATGTCGTCAACAACCGAGAGGAACAAGGAGATGACTGTACATGGAGAGGATGATAGTAGGGACCCACCAGCGTCATGGCAGTACGCAAGCAAGTGCCTCTATAGTACAGGCCCAAAAATATGGTTCCTCCTAATGGTTGGACATCTAGGGCTCATGCCATCATCAACGTAGTCAATAAACGAGATAATTACACTACGAGCGGCTGCCACCAGGACCCAGCAAGTCGCGCAATTTTTTTTTGAGGAACAAGCAGTTTTTTTTAGACAATGAGGAACAAGCAGTTGTTATTTATACTAGTTTTAGCGACGGATCAGGGTAACAACGGGGCTGTGCGGGGGCTGTGGCCCGTCTAGCCAGGGTTTTATTTATATTTACCACATCATGAGCCCAGTTGTGTTTTTTCTTGCTGAAAATGGCTAGCCCAATTCTATTTTTTTAAAAGAAATACCTAAACAAGGCCTACTTGCTTTGTCGGCCCTGCTGGGCTGCAAATGTTTCAAGACGAGGAGAGTTTCATTCGGTTTGCCCAGAAATGGCCTGTACATTTTTAAATACATCAAACCGGGAATTAATTTCATTTTCTTTCATTACAAGATCTTAAATTCCATTGATTTTTATGCGTGGACAATTATTTTGATTTTATATTTATATAAATTATTTTTATAAATAGTTTGAATATGAATCGATATTTCTGGATTAAAAATAGTTGACCGCACCGAAATATGCAAAATTTCGTATACTTTTTAACTGTGGCCACAATATGGGGTGTAATGCTAACAAAAAGAAGATGGGCTCCAAGAAAATCTTAAGAATTAGAAAATGGGTTGTACATTATTAGAAATAATGGTAGATGGGCGGTATGCTGTTTTCCATAGATTTGAGTCTGACTTGTGCGCCAAATACAGGTTGACGCGTATGCTTTCATAAAAAAAAGGTTGACGCACACGCAATGGCCTGTCAACTTAGTCAACACACGAGATCAGTGATCGTTGGATATCCATCCAATAACTGTCGTGCTTCTTCAATCTCTGCTCTTCATGCTCCAGCCGCTCAAACAAGCGCCAGCGAGACTGCCTGCTCCTTCCTCCCGCGGCCGGCTATGCTGCCGTGCAGGCCTCAAGGCCCCACCATACTCCCATCACTGGCCTAGCCATCCCTCTACTCACCCACACATGCTGTTATTCTCCGGCGACGGCAGACGAACCAGTAAACCCTCGTACTCCTCCGCGTGGGAAACAACTGTCGAGTATTCCCTGGCTCCATGTCGTTCCCTTCCTAGGCCTCGCCGTCGTCAACCGCCCTGGTGCTCTCGGCGCGACCTGGTCAACATGGTCAATGAACGACATCCATCGGAAGTGGAATGTACGAGGAGAGGCTGACAGTTGGGTCCATGACCGCACACAAGGAAATGCCTCCTTATTACGCGCAAAATAATGATTCCTCCACCTGACAGCTAGGACCGCACGCAAGGAAGGGCCTCCTTATTACGCCCAAAAAAATGAATACCCCCTGCTAGCTAGGACCCACCATATTGTTGGGCTGACTTGTGGGCCTACTAAGTTGACAGGGACGGAGGGCTTTGTCAACTTAGTCAATACTCCAGTGACCGTATGATGTCCATCCAACGGCCATACGGCTTCTTCAACCTCTGGTCTTCTTGCTCCAGCTGCCCAAAGCAGCGCCGGTCATGCCGCTTGCTCCTGCCTCCCGTGGCCGGCTGTGCTACCGCCTGCTCCTGCCTCCCGTGGCCCGGCTCCATGTCGTCCCCTTCCTAGGCCTCGCCGTCGTCCACCGCCGTGGTGCTCTCGGCGCGGCGTGGTCTATGTGGTCAATGACCGACTTCCATCGGAAGAGTACTATACGTGGAGAGGCTGACAGCTGGGTCCATGGCAGCCGCAAGGAAGTGCCTCCTTAGTACGCGAAAAATAATTATTCCTCCACCTGACAGCGGGGACCCACTAGACGGGCCACCAGTATTTTGCGAAATAAATCATTTCCCCTGACTGCTGGGACCCACCGGGCGGGCCACTATATTTCGTGAAAAAAATGTTCCCTCCACTGTCAGCTCGGACCCACCGGAAGTGCCTCCTTATTACGCACAAAAAATGAATATTCCCCCGACTAGCTGGGACCCACCTTGGTGGCAGGCTGACTTGTGGGCCTACTAAGTTGATGGGGATGGAGGGCTTTGTCAAC
This sequence comes from Triticum aestivum, assembly GCF_018294505.1. Taxonomy (NCBI): domain Eukaryota; kingdom Viridiplantae; phylum Streptophyta; class Magnoliopsida; order Poales; family Poaceae; genus Triticum; species Triticum aestivum. The sequence continues at coordinate 38,771,558 of NC_057810.1, forward strand.
TTAGTCAATATGCACGATTCTAGCTCCAGTGACCGTACGATGTCCATCCAATGGCCGTAGTGCTTCTTCAACCTCTGGTCTTCTTGCTCCAGCCACCCGAACCAGCGTCGGTCGTGCCTCGTGCTCCTGCCTCCCGTGGCTGGCTGCGATGCGGCGGAGGCCTCACCGCTCCCTACTACTCCCATCGCTGACCAGGCCATCCCTCTACTCACCCACACCCCCTGTTATTCTGCGGCGACGACAGCCTCACACCGCAGCGAACCAGTGAACCCTCGTACTCCTCTACGCGTGGGCTTCCACTGCCGCGTCGTCCCCGGCTCTGCGTCGTCCCCTTCCTGGGCCTCGCCGTCGTCCACCGCCCTGGTGCTCTCGACGCGGCGTGGTCAACATGGTCAAGGAACGGCTTCCATCGGACGTGGACTGTACATGGAGAGGCTGACAGCTGTGTCCACGCCGCAGCAAGGAAGTGCCTCCTTATTACCCGCAAAATAAGTATTCCTCCACCTGACAACGGGGACCCACCGGACGGGCCACCATATTTCACGAAAAAAACGTTTCCCCCCTGACTGCTAGGACCCACCAGCTACACCTTTGCACGCAAGGAAGTGCGTCCGGGCAAAAAAAAAGATTCACCCACCTGACTGCTGGGACCCACCAGCTACATCTTCGCACGCAAGGAAGTGCGTCCGGGCAAAAAAACAATTCGCCCCCCTGACTGCTGGGACCCACCAGCTACATCTTCGCACGCAAAGGAAGTGCGTCCGGGCAAAAAAAAAACGATTCGCCCCTCTGACTGCTGGGACCCACCAGCTACATTTTTGCACGCAAGGAACTGCCTGACAGTCGGGACCCACCTGGTCGAAGCGTACGTAGCGTTGTCATTCTGGTCGCGAACTTGTACGTACATATATACTAGTCTATGTAGAGGCACGCACGTGTCGTAGTAGAGGCGCGTACATGTCGTAGTAGAGGCGCGCACGCAGCATGTACACGTACGTTCAGCAGCCAGGGTGCAAGAAAGAAAATACGGCCACGTATGTGTACATACGGGCGGGGTCTCGAACGCCTAGTCGCGCATACGTACGGCGAGGGCTCGTGTTCATGGGGAGGCAACGGAATGCGTCGTGTTCATGGGGAGGCAACGGAATGCGTCGTGTTCATGGGGAGGCAACGGAATGCGTCGTGTTCATGGGGAGGCAACGGAATGCGTCATGTTCATCGGGAGGCAACGGAACGCGTGGGAGCCAACCGGCTTGGATGGAACAGGCGATGAAAACGTGGCCTGGTGTACTGCAGAACAGAGGAAACAGACCTCCTACTATCGAAACGGGGGTCCTGTTGATCGGGAGGGGTGTGGCGTACCACAAAACGGACGAAACGGACCTCCTACGGTCGAAATGGGGGTCCTGTTGATCGCGAGGGGTGTGGCGTACCGCAAAACGGACGAAACGGACGAAACGGACCTCCTACGGTCGAAACGGGGGTCCTGTTCATCGGGAGGGGTGTGGCGTACCGCAAAACAGGAGTCCACGAGATACTGTTCATCTCCACCGTCGACCTCCTCCAGCCTCCACGGGCTCCTGTTCATCCAGCCTCCACCGCGTGCTACTCCACCGGCTACTGTTCAACCACCCCTCCATGGGCACCCCTTCACCGTCTACTGTTCATCCAGCCCTCCACACCACGGGGTCTTGTTCAACCACCCCTCCACGGCCACCCCTCCACCGTCTACTATTCATCCAGCCCTCCACACCACGGGTTCCTGTTCATCCAGAGGCAACGCCACCGCTCACTGTTCATCCAACCCCCCCCCCCCCCCGCAACGCTCACTGTTCATCCCAGAAGCAACATTAACCGGCTTCAGTTAGCAGCAGTAGCGAAGGAATCGCTCCATCGGGATCACTTAACAGCCATCGATCAATCCCTCGGGTTCAGTAACGCGTAGCCTGCAGTGCAATCGCTCGGGTTTAGTTAGAGCCCGACGCCTCGCTCGGCTTCAGTTAGAGCCAACGCCTGGCACACATGCGTGTACGTGCGAGAGAAACGCCCATCGCTCCGCCCCCGATCTCCCACCGTAACCGGCAACTCCCCGAAATTTTCCTCCCCCTCGCTTCTACTACGGTTTTTCCATCATGGACGACCCAAAGAATTTCATGCAGCTGCGTCTCCGGCCCGCCCAGGACGAAAAGCCCATTTTCTGTCATGATTTTTTGTCATAGAAGTAGGATCCCACCACATCTATGATGATACCGGATTTTGTCACAATTATCGTCATAGAAGTGTCATATGTATGACAGGAAAAAAATTCGTTCGGCCCAAAATGTCATGGATGTGTCTTTTTTTTGTAGTGACCCTGTCCTTCCAGACCATCGGTGTCGTTCAGAAACGATAAGACGGCATCACTTCCATGTGCGATTATCTCCCCCAACATCGCTTCTGTTGCTTCGTCTCGGGGGGTGTCCATAGTTTCTACAAATATTTACAACATGGCAATTATTATTCAAACATGACAGATATGGATATATTAGTGGCAAATGTAGAACTAGCTAGCTAATCACAGTAAGGAATCATATTAATTAGTGGCCTCGACACTGCTTCTCTAGGGTTTGGGGTGGCCTCGACAATGCTTCAAGGGGGTAATATCGACAACAACGAGATACATACACGGGAAAATAATGTTATCGGGGAGGGGGTATATCGACCCCCCCCCATGTGTTGAAGTTATCGCGAGGAGGTATATCGACCCCCCTCCCCACGTGTTGAAGTTATCAGGAGGGGTTTATATCGACAACAACAACATACGTACATGGAAAAATAATATTAGCGAGGAGGGGGTATATCGACCCCCCCCCCACGTGTTGAAGTTATCAGGAGTTTATATCGACACGACATATGTACATGGGAAAATAATATTATCGGGGAGGGGGTATATCGACCCCCCCCCTCGTGTTGAAGTTATCGGGAGGGGTATATCGACGACGACAGAGAAGAAGATCGAAGAAAAAAAGAAAAAAAAAGAGGAGAAGAAGAAAGGAATAGAGGAGAAGAAGAAAAAATAGAATATTATATTTTTTCTTCTTCTCCTCTATTCCTTTCTTCTTCTCCTCTTTTTTTTCTTCTTTTTTTCTTCTTATTTATTTCTCCTCTTCTTCCTCTCCTCTTCTTCTCCTTTCTTCCTCTTCTTATTTTCCTTTTCCTCACCTTTTTCTTCTTCTTCCTTCTTTCTAGCTAGATATATAAAACTTTTCTAAAAATGTACCTTTTGCATATATACAACTTTTTCTTCTTCTTCCTTCTTCCTTCTCTTCCTTCTTCCTAAAAATATATAAAACTTTTCTAAAAATGATACTAACCTAAAATTAATGTACTAAATTAGAGAACATTAATGTACTAAAAATTAATGTATTTTCAAAACACCATGCATATTACAATTGAAAAAAATACATACATTCATATATGAACATACATAAGAAATACATATATCTAAAAAAATACATACATACATATATGAAAATATAAAAACATCTAAAAACATGTAAAAAATAGCATATATATATATATAACTAAAAACAACGGCGGCGGCGGCGGGGCCGGCAGGGGCGCGCGGTGCTCACATGGGCGGCGTCGGGGCAGGAAGGGGCGAGCGGCGGGCGGCGTTGGGGTGAGCAGGAGTGCGGCGACGGTGTCGGCGGGGCGGTGACTGCGTCGTGGCGCGACGCGGGGCGGCAACGGCGTCGGGGCGGCGCGGGGAGGTGACCGCGACGGCGCGGGGTGGCGCGCGGCGACGGCGTCAGGGCGCCGCGGGGTGGTGACAACGCGGGGCGCGGGTGCCGACAGGGGGTGGCGACGGCGTCGGCGGGGTGTGAATCGGGCAGCCTGGCGGTGGCGGCAGCGCGGGTAACTGCAGAGATGAAATGAAAAATGCTAATTCTTTGCTTATATAGCAAAGCCATTGGTCATGGTTCGTGAAACTAACCGGGACTAATGCACCCTTTAGTCCCGGTTGGTGCCACCAACCGGGACCAAATGCCTCTTTTCAGCAGCCCAAAGGGCGGGAAGCGGCGGCCTTTGGTCCCGGTTAGTGGCACCAACCGGGACTAAAGGGGGGGCATTGGTCCCGGTTCGCAGCACCAACCGAGACTAATGCACCCCTTTAGTCCCGGTTGGTGCCATCAACCGGGACCAATGGGCCTTGCACAACGGCGTGGTGGTGGGAGTTTAGTCCCACCTCGCTAGCTGAGAGAGAGTCGCACCTGTTTATAAGGTGCGGTGCGCCAACCCTCTCGGGCTCCTCTCTAAAGCAGGCTTTCGGGCCTAATCTGTCTCTATGTGCCTGTGGGCCTATTAGGCTGAATCCTGCCCATTGTTGGTTTTCTAGTCGTATTCAGGTCGTGGGGGCCAGTAGGAGGCACTTTTTTGTTTTTTTGTTTTCTTTACTTATTGTTGGTATTTTTTATTTTTTTCCAGTTTTTTTATTTTCTTTTCTGCATTATTTATTTTCTTTTGTTTTTTGCTTTATTTTTTAATTATTTTTTGCTTTTAGTTTTAGAAAAATTATAAACTTTCTGTTAGTGCCATTAGTTTTCAAATTTGAAAATATTTTTTTGTTTTCTTTCTTGGTTTATTTATTTTATTTTGTTTCTACTTACAACAAAATACTTATTGTTGCTATTTTTTCCAGTTTTTTTGTTTTGTTTTCTGCATTATTTATTTTCTTTTGTTTTTTGCTTTATTTTTTAATTCTTCTTTTTCTTTTAGTTTTAGAAAAATTATAAACTTTCTGTTAGTGCCATTAGTTTTCAAATTTGAAAACACTTTTTTTTTGTTTTCTTTGTTGCTTTCTTTATTTTATTTTGTTTCTACTTACAAAAAAATACTTATTGTTGCTATTTTTATTTTGTTTCCAGTTTTTTTGTTTTGTTTTCTGCATTATATATTTTCTTTTGTTTTTTGCTTTATTTTTTAATTATTTTTGCTTTTAGGTCAGCAAAATTTTAAACTTTCTGTTAGTGCCATTAGTTTTCAAATTTGAATAGTTAAAATTTGAATTCTTTGAAATTTATGTGAATCACAAGTTTGTGATTAACTTTACTAAAAAATGAACATAGATGCGCCTATAGAGAAAATTCAACCTAAATTCATAATAAATTTCTATGAATTTCAGAGAAATTCACTATGAATTTAGGTCAAATTCCCTATATAGGGGCATCTATTTTCACTTTGAGAGGAGCTCAACAAGGCGGAGAGGGACGGGCTTATAAAACCGGTGTGAGCGCCCTTCGGTAGGCGAGGTGGGACTAAACTCTGAGCGCAACGAGGACCAACCCTTTAGTCCCGGCTTGTGGCACAAACCGGGACTAATGATCATGGGCCAGGGGCGAGGCGCATTGGTCCCGGTTCGTGCATGGAACCGAGACCAAAAGGTCCATACAAACCGGGACCAATGGCCCACGTGGCTGCCCTTTTGAGAGTGTTCTTGTTGAGAACATAGTTGACAAGGAGCGAACCGGGATTAATGATATTATGAGGGCTGAACCATAAGACATTAAAGCATTTCAAATGAACTCTGAAAAAGTTGAAAGTTGGCATGGTATCATAATTTCACCCACATAGCATGTGCATGTACAAAACGGACAATGGTATCATACTCGTCTGTTACAAAGTTGGCATGGTATCATCATAATAGTTGCGGGAGAAAGCCTTCACTTTTTCTTCGCTTGTGTCATTTGCTTATTGCGTCGTAACCATGGATAATATTCATCGTTTATCAGGATGCTTGGGTCAGCCTTGACTTTGAAGGGAGGAATTTCATGACACTTTTCATAATCTTCAGACATGTCTGTCTTGCCCTCCACACCCACGATGTCCCTTTTTCCTGCAAGAACTATGTGGCTCTTTGGCTCATCATATGATGTATTCGCTTCCTTATCTTTTCTTTTTCTCGGTCTGGTAGACATGTCCTTCACATAGATAACCTGTGCCACATCATTGGATAGGACGAACGGCTCATCAGTGTACCCAAGATTTTTCAGATCCACTATTGTCATTTCGTACTGTGGGTCTACCTGTACCCCGCGTCCTGACAGATTGACCCATTTGCACTTAAACAAAGTGACCTTAAAATCATGTCCATAGTCAAGTTCCCATATGTCCACTATGTAACCATAATATGTGTCCTTTCCCCTCTCGGGTGTTGCATCAAAGCAGACACCTCTGTTTTGGTTGGTGCTCTTTTGATCTTGGTCAATCGTGTAAAATGTATTCCCATTTATCTCGTATCCTTTGTAAATCAATATAGTCAAAGATAGTCCCCTGGACAACAAGTACAACTCATCACAAACAATGTTGTCACCTATGAGACGTGTTTCCAACCAACTGCTGAAAGTCCTGCTGTGTTCACATGTAATCCAGTTGTCGCACTGCTCCGGGTGTTTGGAGCGCGGACTGTTCTTGTGTTCATCGACATACGGGGTCACCAAGGTAGAGTTCTGTAGAACTGTGTAGTGTGCTTGAGACCAAGAATATCCGTCCCTGCATATTATTGAGTCCCTTCCAAGCGTGCCTTTTCCAGTCAGTCTCCCCTCATACCGCGATTTAGGGAGACCTATCTTCTTAAGGCCAGGAATGAAGTCAACACAAAACCCGATGACATCTCTGTTTGATGGCCCATGGAGATGCTTCCTTCTGGCCTAGCGCGGTTACGGACATATTTCTTTAGGACTCCCATGAACCTCTCAAAGGGGAACATATAGTGTAGAAATACGGGGCCCAGAATGACAATCTCGTCCACTAGATGAACTAGGACGTGCGTCATGATATTGAAGAGGGATGGTGGGAACACCAGCTCGAAACTGACAAGACATTGTGCCACATCACTCCTTAGCCTTGGTATGATTTCTGGATCGATCACCTTTTGAGAGATTGCATTGAGTAATGCACATAGCTTCACAATGGCTAATCGGACGTTTTCTGATAGAAGCCCCCTCGATGCAACCGGAAGCAGTTGCGTCATAATCACGTGGCAGTCATGAGACTTTAGGTTCTGGAACTTTTTCTCTGGCATATTTATTATTCCCTTTATATTTGACGAGAATCCAGTCGGACCTTCATACTGAGCAGCATTCAAAGAAGATTTCTTTCTCTTCTTTCGTAAGAGCGTAGCTGGCAGGACCTTCATACTGCTTCGGAGGCATGCCGTCTTTTTCATGCAAACGTTGCAGGTCCTCCCGTGCCTCAGGTGTATCTTTTGTCTTTCCATACACGCCCAAGAAGCCTAGCAGGTTCACGAAAAGGTTCTTCGTCACGTGCATTACGTCGATTGAAGAGCGGACCTCTAGGTCTTTCCAGTAGGGTAGGTCCCAAAATATAGATTTCTTCTTCCACATGGGTGTGTGTCCCTCAGCGTCATTCGGAACAGCTAGTGTGCCGGGACCCTTTTCAAAGATTACATGTAAATCATTGACCATAGCAAGTACGTGATCACCGGTACGCATGGCGGGCTTCTTTTGGTGATCTGCCTCGCCTTTGAAATGTTTGCCTTTCTTTCGACATTGATGGTTGGTCGGAAGAAATCGACGATGGCCCAGGTATACATTCTTCCTGCGGCTTCCCAGGTATATACTATTGGTGTCAAGTAAACAGTGCATGCATCCGTGGTATCCCTTGTTTGTTTGTCCTGAAAGGTTACTAAGAGCTGGCCAATCGTTGATGGTCACGAACAGCAACGCCTTTAGGCAAAATTCCTCCTATTTGTGCTCATCCCACGTACGTACACCGTTTCCATTCCACAGTTGTAAAAGTTCTTCAACTAATGGCCTTAGGCACACATCAATGTCATTGCCGGGTTGCTTAGGGCCTTGGATGAGAACAGGCATCATAATGAACTTCTACTTCATGCACATCCAAGGAGGAAGGTTATACATACATAGAGTCACGGGCCAGGTGCTGTGATTGCTGCTCTGCTCCCCGAAAGGATTAATGCCATCCGCGCTTAAAGCAAACCATACGTTCCTTGGGTCACTTGCAAACTCATCATAGTACTTTCTCTCGATTTTTCTCCACTACGACCCGTCACCTGTTGCTCTCAACTTCCCGTCTTTCTTACGGTCCTCACTGTGCGATTGCATCAACTTGGCATGCTCTCCGTTTCTGGACAGACGTTTCAACCGTGGTATTATAGGAGCATACCACATCACCTTCGCAGGAACCCTCTTCCTGGGGGGGCTCGCCGTCAACATCACCAGGGTCATATCGTCTGATCTTATACCGTAATGCACCGCATACCAGGCATGCATTCAGATCCTTGTACGCACCGCGGTAGAGGATGCAGTCATTAGGGCATGCATGTATCTTCTGCACCTCCAATCCTAGAGGGCATACGACCTTCTTTGCTGCGTATGTACTGTCGGGCAATTCGTTATCCTTTGGAAGCTTCTTCTTCAATATTTTCAGTAGCTTCTCAATTCCTTTGTCAGGCACATCATTCTCTGCCTTCCACTGCAGCAATTCCAGTACAGTACCGAGCTTTGTGTTGCCATCTTCGCAATTGGGATACAACCCTTTTTTGTGATCCTCTAACATGCGATCGAACTTCAGCTTCTCCTTTTGACTTTCGCATTGTGTCCTTGCATCGACAATGACCCGGCGGAGATCATCATCATCGGGCACATCGTCTAGTTCCTCTTGATGTTAACTAGCATCACCGTATTCAGGGGGCACATAGTTGTCATCGTACTCTTCTTCTTCGCCGTCTTCCATCATAACCCCTATTTCTCCGCGCCTCGTCCAAACATTATAGTGTGGCATAAAACCTTTGTAAAGCAGGTGGTGTGAAGGATTTTCCGGTCAGAGTAAGACTTTGTATTCCCACATATAGGGCATGGACAACACATAAAACCATTCTGCTTGTTTGCCTCAGCCACTTTGAGAAAATCATGCACGCCCTTAATGTACTTGGAGGTTTGTCTGTCACCGTACATCCATTGCCAGTTCATCTGCGTGCATTATATATAATTAAGTGTGTCAAAAACCATTACAGAACATCATGAATAGATAAATAAGTGACCAAATTAATAGAATTTCATCATCACATTAAAACCAAAGTACATACATAGTTCTCATCTAACAACATATAGCTCTCTAGAGCATCTAATTAATTAAACCATACATGGAAACTATGTAAAACATTTCAATGCGAAAACAAATGCGATCATAATCGCAATCAAGGTAACAACTGAACCAACTGCATAATGATACCAAGCCTCGGTATGAATGGCATATTTTCCAATCTTTCTAATCTTCAAGCGCATTGCATCCATCTTGATCTTGTGATCATCGACGACATCCGCAACATGCAACTCCAATATCATCTTCTCCTCCTTAATTTTTTTATTTTTTCGTTCAAGAAATTGTTTTCTTCTTCAACTAAATTTAACCTCTCGACAATAGGGTCGGTTGGAATTTCCGGTTCAACAACCTCCTAGATAAATAAAATTTATGTCACGTTGGTCGGCATAATTTTCATAAACAATAAATGAACCAATAATTATGAAAAGATAATATATACCACATCCGAATCATAGACAGGACGAGGGCCGACGGAAGCGGATACCAAAACCATCGCACTATATAGGATGCAATAATAAAAGTAAGAAAATAATACAAGTATCTATCTAAACATACAAGTAAGAATATTTTTCCTTTCAGAAAGAAGATAAGAACAAGAGGCTCACCACAGTGGTGCCGGCGATGAGATCCGTGCGGGTGATCAACGGCGGTGAAGACGGGGACGGGGCGTGACGGACCGCTAAACCTAGACAAATATTGAGGAAAATGGAGCTTAGAGGTCGAGCTTGGAGAGGAGAAAGCTTATGTAGTGTGGCTCGGGCATTCCATCGAACACCTTGTGTGCATAGGAGCTGAGCTAGAGCACCACCAAGCCCTCTCCCCCTCGGCGGCCAGAAAAAACAGAGCAGTGCGTTGTGCTCTTACGCGAGGGGGTATATATAGACACCTGATTGGTCCCGGTTGGTGGCATGAACCGGGACTAAAGGGCAGCCTTTGGTCCCGGTTCAAGCCACCAACCGGGACCAATGGTGGTGGGCCAGGAACGAGGCCCATTGGTCCCGGTTCGTCCCACCAACCGGAACCAATGGCCCACGTGGCCCGGCCGGTCCCCGGGGCTCACGAACCGGGACCAATGGCCCACGTGGCCCGGCCGGTCCCCGAGGCTCACGAACCGGGTCCAATGCCCCCATGTGTCCCGGTTCTGGACTGAACCGGGACTAATGAGCTGACCCGGCCTGGACCTTTGCCCCTTTTCTACTAGTGACCTAACCCTAACCCTAGCTCTACAACTCACCCGGTAATGCATGGCTTCGTCGTCGGAGAGGTTCATGTATTGCACGCTGGTGTCCTGGCTGATCTCGTCCTCCATGGCGCGATGGCGAGCCGGTTGAGGTGGTGGTGGTGGCGGCGGCGACGAATCGGAGAGAGGAGGGAGAGCGAGAGTGAGGTCGAGCGAGAGTGAGGACCGACCGACGACCGAGCCGACCGAACCAGCTTAGACCCACCGCACCAGCCTCGTCCTAGTCAGCGCATCGGGCACGCGCCGATTAGCCACCGTGTCACCTGACAGGTGGGCCCGGTCTGTCAGATACATGGTCAATACACACTTATACGGCTGTCAGTCCATTTTGTAACAGTTAGGCCGAATAGTGGTACTGAACTGCGATATGCACGAGCAATGGTACTGACTCATGAGTAGGTGCGCAAGTGTGGTACCAACATGCACGAGCAATGGTACTGACTCATGAGTAGGTGCGCAAGTGTGGTACCAACATGCACGAGCAATGGTACTGACTCATGAGTAGGTGCGCAAGTGTGGTATCATCATGCAATTAACTCTCCGTAAACAGATCGAACATGTAGTTTATTCAGCGTGGGTAATGGTTGACGCTGTGCGATGAGCGTCATCCCAGCGATCAGAGACGGCTATACTGACCGAGGCCGAGGTAGTCAGCGGTCAGAGGCTTGAAGATGCGCCGCACGTCCGAGTCCAGCGCGGCGGCGAGCCTGGGCCAGACGTACATGTCGACGAGCCAGCCGTCGCCTTCCGGGCGCGCGATGATCTGCACGTAGCCACAGCACAGCCTACCGCAGTCCTCCCCTGTGGGCATCGTTAGCGCGGCACGCCCGAAGCCGAAATCGGTGTCCAAACTGAACGTCGCGAACGACGTCACGGCTAGCACGGGGCTACCCAGCCCGACGGTGGCCGTCTCGACGTACTTGGTAGCCCTGTGCTCCTCCACCCAGTCCACCAGCTGCTGGTAGTGCTCGTCCGTGGCCGTGGACCAGATCGTCTCGCGCACCGTCGACGCGATGTCTTGGAGCGACCGCCGGCGGGTGTCCTCCACGCCTGCCTCGGCCACCGCGAAGGTGGTGACGTTGCCGACGTAGTCGCGCATCGCCGCCTTGTACCTCGGCGCGGCGAGACGGCGCCGCCCGTTCACCCACCAGCCCATGCGGCAGCTCTCGTCGGACGCGCCCACGACGGCTGCGAAGGCCTTCCACAGGTACGCGGACAGCGCCTCGAGGCGGGTGGCCACCACACCGTCCTGGCTCGCCTGAGCGCGCAGCGTCTCGAGGTCTCGCGCCTCGACGTAGTACGTGCGCCCGACGAAGGAGCACTGGGTGGTCAGGGCGTTGACGAGGTGCGCGCCCTCCAGCGGCGTGAACTGCTCGCCGAACGAGGGGCTGTAGGACGGCGTGGCGCGTGGGCGGAACACGGAGCGGTCGTGGTTCGGGGCGGCGGAGATCGCCCCGGAGCGCGCAAGCTCGGACCACGCGGTGGCGATCATGCACAGCGAGTACCCGTCGATGAGCACGTGGTTGCTGGCCCACGCCACGGCGAACCCGCCGCAGGCGAACGACACCAGCTGCACCGAGAGCGCGACGCCGGCGTCGTACTTGACGGGGATGCCGACCTCGGCCAGCGACGCGCCCAGTTGGCCGTAGTCCAGGCTCGCCAGGGCCACGCCGGCCTCGGCGAGGACGAGCTCCGCGCCCTGGTTATCGCAGTGCAGCATCTCCCGGCGCCCGGACCGCGGGTCCACGACGATGCGGCCGGTTAGGGGGAGGAAGTGGTCGAGCAGGGACGGCAGCTTGGCCTCGAAGGCCGCGACGACTTCGCGGAAGCCGCCGCCGGAGGAGGGGCTCCGGTAGGCGCAAAGGAGCGAGACGGGGATGCTCTGGGGCAGCAGATCCAGGTTGGAGACGGTGAGGACGCGCGGTGGTGCGGATGCGGGGGAGGAGCCTAACGCCTTCACGGTGCTCCGGCTCAAGACACGGACGCGCGAGTTGCTTGCCATTATCTCCCTTCTCTGCCGTCTGAGATTTGACCGTCGGTTATGGCTATCAGCTTTTGTAACAAATGAGAATCTGTCACCTATTTGTATACGAGTAATGCTACACGTACAAACGAGTTACAAGAATTTACAAAAAGGGTTAATTTGATTGGTCAATAGGTGGGAGGCGGCCCATCCCCCTGAAAATCAGGGGGTGCAAGTTTGTGACTGGTTAGTAGATGGAAAAAAATCCTAGTCAGCGTGTAATTACGTGTAACTCTTTCTATGTTTAACATTAATGATCCTTCAACTATAAAACCAGCAAAACTTAGTCCCTCAACTTATGAAACCGGATAACTTTAGTCGTTTAACTTCTTAAACCGGATAACTTTAGTCCCCGTACCACATCATACGGTTTTGTCTGACGTGGACATGGTTTTTGTCCAAAACTTGACCTGTCACCCAAGATCACAGAGGTGTTTCGAACTCCAGACGTGGCGTCAGTTGCACACTCAAGCTAACCAACAAATCTCGAACACCGAGCTACTACGTTGACATGGATATCCACAGGATTTATTCTTTGCGCCATCTGTCATGTAGTAGCCCTTGTGCAGCATCCAGTAGAAGAGCAACGCTGACATGCGGGTCTAGTCGCGCACCACGTCCACGACGAGTTCGAGCCGCTGTAGTTGACTGCGGATAGCGGCACGCGGACGGCGCACGCATATCGCAAGCCCACAGGGTAACGTGAATTCGTGATACGTACATGCTAGTACGTATAACAGAACTTCAGTTTATCTGCTGAACACAAATCGCTCTGGGCTGAACTGGCTTGTGGACGGGCTCACTGCTGCGTATTTGACTGTTTCTCTTATTTCTTTCTTCCAACCACTAATAGGACTGACAAGTGGGTGGATCCCTCTAATGTTTTTCTTCACAAACTGACAGGAGGGTCCCACACAAAACCACCGTCCATGTAGGATAGAAACCACCGGAGGTGGTATGAAGGACTAAAATTATCCGGTTTAAAAAATTGAGGGACTAAGTTTTGCTGGTTTTACAGTTGAGGGACCTTTTCTATATTTTCGAAAGAGTTGGGGGACGAAAAATATACTTTTCCCATTTGTATACTCCCCTCCGTCCCAAAATAAGTGTCTCAACTTTGTACTATCTTTAATACTACCTCCGTCCGAAAATACTTGTGGAAGGAATGAATGTATCTAGACGCAATTTAGTTCTAGATACATCCATTTTCATCCATTTCTCCGACAAGTATTTTCGGACGGAGGAAGTACAAATTTGTACTAAGCTCAAGACATTTATTTTGGGACGGAGGGAATACAACCCTATGCAATGCCAAGGATGATTATTGATCTTCAAGTGGTTGGCAAATAGTAAGGGTACCACAAGTTGACCTTGTGATTAACAAAAGCTTGCTAGTGGATCCACGCAAATTTATTGGCGACTACCGGACTCGGATCAGGTCAATGTCTAAACTTATGAAAATTGTGGAATCTTTTGTACCTTGGCGGGAGTTTCTCTTTGGATACCCCAATCAATAAGACAAGATCGAATTCACATGATTGACTAATGGAGTAGCATTTGTCAGACCTTCTGTTTATGATCTTAACTTTGTCCCGGAAGAGGACTGGGCACTAGCAAGTGGCAAGGGCGTAGTGCCGCTTCCTTGCAGACCGGGGTCAATCTCACCGGGGTGGGCTCCTTCTATAAAAACTAGATGATACCCCGCACGTTGCTGCGGAAGTATGAGGAAGCCTTTTGATTTGGATATAGGGGGAATTTATCAAACATGAATAGATGAGTATGATCCAGAAAAAAACATGTTTTCAACCAAGATAATACTCTATTTGGTTACTCCCTGCGAAATAAAAAGGTTAATCATGTGATATATGAAACCAAACTCAAAAAACAGATTCTACAGTAAGAGCAACAATCCTTAATGTGTGATGAAATAATATGTTGTTCTGACCTTTCAGCATATATAACTTGCAGTACAAAATAAATTATTTTTTGCTCAAAAGTGTTGTTCTGACTTTACTGTATAAAATAAATAATATGTTGTTCTGATCGTCCAGCATATATAACTTACAGTATAAAATATATTAAAAAACTTTTACCTTTGTAAAATAAAAAAAGGTTGCGAAAATTCAGTATATTTGATAACAAAGTTTCCTGAATAATCCACATATGCAGCTTCAACATGGGAGAGTATGTCAGAGTTGCACCGGCGCCATCTACTTTGCATCCACTTTGGATGCTCATCGAGAAAGCTCTCCCATGGTATACTGCCTTTTGTGGGTCAAATACCAGGAAACATATATGATACTCCCTCGGTTTCAAAATATAGTGCTTCCTCTATTCCCGTGCTTCAACTTTGACCACAAATTTAACCAATAAGACCGACTATGACGGGAGCAAAAGTTATACCAGTGAATTCGTATTCAAAAGAAGTTTTCAATTATATAACTTTTTTTCCCGCCGCAGTCGGTCTCGTTGGTTAAATTTGTGGTCAAAGTTGGACCTCGGGAAGCGCGGACGCACTATATTTTAGAATGGAGGAAGTATCTAACTTCAGTGAACTCAGTCCAGAGATCATAAATATTTGATTGCTAGCTGCACCACCTCATGGGCCTGCACAAAATTCAGTTTGAGGTAAAACATAAGAGTTTTCAGTTTCAGTTGCAGGCACATAGTCGAAGAGTAAGAAAGATACATGATAATAAGATTAGTAATAGATCTAAGCTAATATGGTGGAACTAAAACAAAACTTACATTATGTTGGAGATGAATGGGCGTTTGTGTACAGATTACCTGACGGCGTCCATATGGGGCCCTAGTTGTTTGAGACAAATCCGCGTTTGTGGATGGATCATTTGACGAAGATACATACAGGCGGCCGGACATGAGGCGCCCGAATATGAGGACGGATCATGACTGCCGGGGCTCGGGGTAGGAGGACTGTTGGGGCCGGTGAAGATGGACACGGTGTATATGCTTCACCATCAATCAACAGATTCACCCGTGTGAGATGGCCATGGCTCGTATGTGTGCCCACCAGGATCCTGCAGAGAATGGAAGCCTTGCAAACGATGGATGGCATGCCAATAGGCAGACTTGTGACTGGAGCAGATTGGGACGATCGTGGGAATGTAGTAGGAAGCAGTGGCCGTTACTGTCTATTTTATGGGGAGGTGGCAGAGTGGAGAAAGGAATTGGAAGGGAACGGAGGAAACACAGTCGGGTGGGCTTTTAATCTGTTTCGGGAAGGGGAATGGTGATGTGATGCGTCGCACAATAGGGCCACTAAAAAATCGAGTACTTATTGTTCGTAGTGATGTGGGTTGCGACTTGCGTGAGCGCTCAATCGAGGACAGTAACAAAATACACATGGCATTAGAGTCGCTGATGTGGAAGGGCTGCTAATGTGGATAGCTTGTATGCAAAGAGAAATAGGATAGTGGGGATGAACTATTTAGATATTATAGATTATAGATATGTCATAAGTATTAGTGCCCATGAATCTTATTTTTTAACTTTATTCGGAAAGCACTTGCACTTTCGGAGAGGCGTTGGGACCGCGGATAAACTACAGGAAGTCATGCCTTATTCTCATCAGGGGCAACGATGTTGATCGCCAAAGAATAGCCAACTTTCTTTTTTGATTGGAAAGAGTAGCCAACTTACTTCAATGCAGTCTGGGGATTTCCCTTGCTGATATCTTCTTCCCAAGGGCGGGCCCACATTGGCCCAGCAGGTAGCATAGAACACGGGGTAAGAAATCTTGTTACCTCGTAACCATAGAGCCCAATAAAGAGGGACACCGGTAAAAAAAAAAGTGAGGGACACCGGTACTGCTCCACGCGGCCTAGTAAGGAGAACAGCTGCTAGCGCGGCCCATTTAAGGATGCGACTGGCCTGCCACGAACGAGTAGTTCGCCGCCAGATCCCGAAATCACTACTTGAGAAGTATTCATTGCAAAAGATCACATCAACTTTCCAGGTTGCGACAAGTGGCGCATATGCAGCGGGCCATTTGTCGCAACGTGGGAGTTTTTCCTTTTTTTCATAGATCTGTTTATTCAAAACGTTTTATCTCTCAAACCATGCGTCCAAATCTCAAACCGCTTTCACCGTTGGATTCCTCGCGTCGAGATCTTCAAAACTAGATCCCATGTTGATAGGTTTTGATGAAACCATTTTTCACGAAAAAACAGGACGAAAAAATCGAATCGGGAGCACGGTTTTTTTCCTTTTCCGAAAGAGGCACGCCCGTGTCTCTCACGAAATCACAACCGCGCCTCTCGTGGAAGAAAAACCGTGACTCTCACGGAAGGAAAAAAAAAGAAAAACTCGTTTTTTTTCGTTGTGCCATGCCCAGCCACTGATCGAACTTTTTCATCAAGAGAACTTTAGAAAATGCAAAACTTGTTGGAAACCCAAACAACCTGGCATGGTGACTTGAATTGTTGATATAAGGCTTTAAAAAAACTGGGCCCAATTCAAGGATGTCCACAAAACAACGTGCACTTGAATTGTTGATATAAGGCTTTTAAATAAATGGGGTCAATTCAAGGATGTTGACAACACAACGTGCTCTCAAACGGAGTCTTTTGGCCTACCCGGACACCCATCATTGAACATTGTCTAGAATTGGAAATTCTTAAAATGATCCCAACTTTTGCAAGCAAGGGGGCATGCCCATGGTAATATGGTATGTATCCATGTTAGGTTTGAATGATTTCCGACACCGTATGTAAGTTGCGACATGTCTGTCCATTTATTAGCCTTTTTGAACAACAAAACTCTAAAAAAATGCAAAAATTGTCGGAAACCAAAACAATTTGGCATGATGCTTACAAGATAATGAAAAAATTAGGGTCATTTGAGGGATGTCGATGAACAACGTGCTCTCAAACGAAGCCTTATGACCCACTCACACACTCTACGTTGAACATAGTGTTTTTTGGAACATTCTTGAAATGACAACAACATTTAAAATACATTTCAAGAAAGCCAGGTTTGAAAATATATATTTAAAATCACAATTTAAAAAACGCACTTAGAATTGTCACCTAAGTTTTAAATGTAACTAACAAATACAAGGAGATAAAATTGAAAATTATAAATGCTTTACTTAGAAAATAATTAATAAATGTTTGACAAAAAAAGGAGATAAAACATTTCCTTTAAAAAGTTATTTTGGTATTCCAAACAATATTTCATATATTTGAACTATTTTTAGAACCAATACTAAAGTTCAAAAAGGATAAACATGAATTACAAAAAAAGAAGAAGAACGAAACATAGAAAAGAAAGCGTTAGGCCTTGCCCAGTTAGGCGACGGTATCGCTCCCGTAGGGCGACTATTGGGAATTTCAAAAACTGTTTGCATTTTTACAAAATTGTTCAAGTTTTCAAAAAATATTTGGAAATTTCAAAAGTTGTTCATCTTATTAAAAAATTGTTCAAATTTTAAAAATGTTCGTCTTCTCAAATTTTGTTCCTAAGTTAAAAAAATGTTAGGAAATATGTTTTTTTTGCTGTTTAAAAAAATAGGAAGTTAAAAAATATTGTTATTTTTTAATTTTTGTGCAGAAATTAATAAAATTCGCTATTTCAGTAAATGTCCTTGCTTAAAAAAATCTTCCCAAATCCTAAAAAATGTTCACTTTTTCTAAAAAAGTTCTTATGTTTTTAGAAAATGTTCGTGTTTAAAAGCAATTATGTTTCTAATTTTTTCATAAAATGTTTCGAATTTTCATTATTTGTTTGTATTAAATAAACTGTGTAGGATTACAAAAATTGTTTAAACTTTCAAGAAAATGATTTTAAAATTTCGATTTGTTTTCGAAATTTTAAAAAGTTTGGAGTTCCTTAATTTTTTTTTCAAAACATATTGGGCATTTCCGAATTGTTCATGTTTTTTCAAGAAAAGTTTTGATTTTTTCCATAAATGTTTTTATATATGAATGATGTTGTGTGTTCTTATGGTATTCGCGGTAAGAAAAATCACAAGCTGTTACTCAGTCGAGTGGCACGCAGCGTGTACCGACAACTCGAGGTCTCGAGCTTGAGTCCTCATAAGCCCCCTTTTCTGACTATTTTTGTACATAAAGCCGTATGTGACTTAATTGGCTGGCCCAGCTGCGTGAGAACTGACACAGAGAGCGTCGTATAAAACATCTCCGTACGGCGTATACATACATACGTGGGTATGATTTGTCAAATGTCCATAATGCCCTTTATACGTTTTGTGATGTGGGGTTGTATCGAAGCGGGACTTATACAACTTTTCTTGCATGCTTTAGCCTATTCAAGTTGGTGGTATCACTCCCTGCTAGTCTCGTGCTAATAACCTGAACCACCAGAAGATCGAAAGAGAACTGCTGATGATGCTTGTGTTGGTTGTCAGGCCAGTGCTATCACTCGAAAATTAACCACAGGTCGGTCATCAAAAGGGTATCTTTGGCTTGGTGTGGTCCGTAATATGGTCATCCAGAACAAACATGGAGTTTTTCTTATGTGCCTTGATCTGATAATGGTTGGCAAAAGCATTAACATTTTGTTGTTGTGCTACTGGCAGGCTAATTAAGACTGGCAGCACCTCAACATCAAGTTGTTGTTGGGAGTGGCACTTCCAGTAGGCAAATGATCACCATCCTTACAAGTCTTCAAGGCAGTTTGATCCCTGTCACAACAAGGAAAAGAATTCTCAATTTTATGTGTCACTAGTCTCAAGTATGTGTTTCCGTTCATGCAAGTTGTCACAATTCTATCCACTTGCGGGAGGTTGGCTATCGCATTGCTAGTGGAAGTGTCGCAGCTACCGATTGCTTTTACAGTTTTATGTGTTTTTAAGTATTCATTTCACTATGTTTACGCGCCTTTGTCCATGTTGCGAGTGCTAAGGCCTACCATATGCGATATGTCTTACTTTATTCATGAGCCATCGAGTATCTACAATCTGAATACACTTATGATTCTGTGTTTCTTTTTCTGGAGGTGTTCTTTCCTCCCTTTTCAGATATTCTTGTTGTTCTCCCCCACACTCCTGCTACTAGGTTTGACTATGGCCTGCTGCAACTACTTTTGCGGTGCTCACATAGTCACTCATGTAGTTGACTTGGGTCACCCACACCCAGGCTTCTTTTGCCTGTTTTGAAATGGATAAGGTAGAGACTGCTCTACCTTTTGTTTTGAAAAAAAAACCGAGAACACACTTATAGTTTTGGGATATTGTATAGGTGTTGAAGGAAGAGCTGAGAAGGAGAGGGTGGAATAAGCTCAAGCACACAACCAGGGTGTTGCTAATGTGGATGCCGGAGATCAGGCAGCGTTGATGATTAGAGATATTGGTGATGTTGCGATGCAACTTGAGAATCAACTGCGAAGGTGAGGATCAGAGATGCTGGCGAGTTTGTGATGCAGCTCTGATAGTTAACCACGAGTAGTTGGTCTGTAGTAGGGTGCATTTGGCTCGGTTGCGTTGTAATACGGTCATCTAGAATCGATCTGGAGTTCATGTTTTGTGCCTTCGTCTTTATTAGTAGGGTGTGTCTGGTAGCGAGAGCATAAGTGGTCCTGCATATTTTATTATATTTGCTTTTTCTATACACATTATATATGTTTTGTAGTATAAACCAGGAACATTTCTTATGTACACGTTTACCATTCTGGCAAACTTGATTAACATTTTTTAAACATATTTTCTTTTCACGTCTGTTTTTTTTCCAAAAACATTGTATATTATTTAAATACATTAGGAACATCATATATACACATGTTTAGCATTTTCCAATTACATGATTAACATATATTTTTGGATTTTATTTTTCCATACACATTCTAAATTTTTTATATACATTAGGAACATTTTTTTATATACACTTTCAACATTGTCCAAATACATGATTACAATATTCTTTAGAACTTATATTGTTTCCATACACATTGTACATTTTTTATACATTTTTCATATATATTGAAAAGATTTGTTCTATACACATTTAACATTTTTAAATGCATGATTAACTTTTTTAAATATTAATTTTTTTTCTAATTTTCCAATATCCATTTTATAATTTTTGTATACATTTTTTGTACACACTGAAAGCATTTTTTCATACATATTTAACATTTTATAAATGCTTGATTAATAATTTTTAAATCTACATCTAAAATTAATTTTTAAAATAGATATATTCAGAATATTTTGAAGTACAAACGAAGGTAAAAAATAAATATAAAAAGAATGCATTAATGTAAAAAAATAGAAGAAGAAAAGCGTCGAAAGCCTTTGTGGCCGGCCCAATGGGCGACTGCCTTCAGGGAGACGTCCTACTGTCTCGCTTGAAGCGAGACAATGGCGCGCTCCTAGGTACTGCGAGAGCTGCCATCTAAGAAATTTAGGTCCCCTCGCCTTCAACTGCCATCATGACGCTACGAGGTGGGGGGACCCCGGATCTTCAAGACCTCTATGTTCTTCATCAACGTCCAGTGATCATCATAGTTGTGGGAAAGTTTCCTCTCGTTTTTTTGGCGGTGCCATGAGGTTGAAGAGTTTTCTGTCCTCGCAGATCCAATTGTTCAGATCTGATGAATTTATGTTGATGTGTCAAAGCTTTTTTTATTGGTTTGATTTTTTGTGGAGGTACAATCTTTCATCGGCACGATGGTGAAGATATAGTGATTCAACGACCTGCACTTCTAGAGGATCATCCCCAGCCCACATACGTTCATCGATCAAGGCTTCCCATATTTCTTGAGGGGCGACTCAAGGCGCTTTCGAAAACCATTGTTGATAATGTTCGTGCGGGCGAAAGAGTGACAACATCATTGATCCAGTCTAATTGTAGACTCTTTACTGAAGTCATTGAAGTATTTGTTTGAGTAGAGATTGATACCGCGAAGAAGGTGTTTACAAGAGATTTCATTATAATTCTTAGTCATAGGAGTTGCTTTGTATTTTTCTTGGATTTTAGGTCCATATCAGTGTACCTGTAATTGTTATGACTATTAACAAAGTTATAGGTGTTTCTCAACAACAACAAAAAGTACTGCGAGAGCTATATCTCGCTTCACCCGAGATAGAAGCAACTGCGGCGCTAAGGATTTCACTCTTCCGCTTGTTTCTCGACCGTCTCTTTTTGCATTTTCAGCCACTGGCTTCTCCTCGTTCAATCGCTTGTTTCATCGTTGGTTCTGATCCGCTTTTATTCTGTTTTTTTATTTTTCTTTTACTTTCTGCTTTTCTTTCGGTTATGTTTGTTTCTTCAAAGCTATCCTCAGTTTTTTGTTTGTCCTTCATTTTTTCACCGTTTTCTTTGTTGTATTCTGGTTTTACTGGTTTTTTATTTTATTTTTTCTTCGGTTTCCTTTCGTTCATTTCTCCAATTTATTTGTTTTTTCTTTTCTTTCCTATTTTATTTATTTGTCTTCTTTTTTATCTTTCTTAGTTTTCATCAATTTTCTTTATTTTTCTTTGGGTTTTTTCTTGGTTTTCATGGTTTTTTAAATTTTCTGATTTTACTCATTTACGCGGTGTTTCTTTTGTTTATTTCTTCCATTTCTCCGGTTTTTGCCGCTTTTCTTCATTTTTTTTCTTTTTTGTTCAACATTTTTTATACATGTTTAACATTTTTCAAATATATAATTATCATTCTTTGAAAAGTCATGTTTCTTGACTAAAATTTTCATAGTCATTGAACGTTTTTGGTATATATTAGGATCATTTGGTAATGCATGTTTCACATTTTTTTATACACGGTCAATCTTTATTAAAATTTAGGTTTCTTTATTCAAATGTTTCAATACACGTTAGGAAAAAAATTAGTATACATCAGTAACATATTTTTGTAAACACTTAACACTTTTGAAAAATATTTGCACAATACATCAGAAATGTGTATTATTGATATATTGTTTGCGGTACAAGAATGTTGCTAGCAATTTAAATCTCTTTCGCACAATACAAGATAATTAACTGACATTACCAGCAATTGTTGACATTTATCAATCCATGGAGTTGAAAGCATAACCACACGGAACCCCTAAAAACCACCGCAGAGATGCCACGTCCATTATATGAAGTTTGTCTGCTATATTTCAAAAACTGGCACTATATTGTACATTTCTTTATCCAGCTGAATTTATAATCACCATAATTAGATCACAACAGATTAAGTTTTATCACGTGAAGTTAGTTTTCTCAATCATCTATGTACTTATTATAATATGCATGTTTGTGGCTGTCCAGTTTGACCTCCTTCACATAAATACCTAACATGCTCAGGCTCACCTGTATATCTAAAATATCTAAAATCCGGGGGGGGGGGGGGGGGGGGGGGGGGGGGGGGGGGGGGGGGGGCTTCCGCACAAATTACATGATCGCGTGCTGGAATTTTTTTACATGATCGCATGCTATATTTTTTTTCTCCTGTTGCAACAAACGGCACATTTCCTAGTTTTTGAATAATTTTAGGTCACCCTACTTATCCTTTTTCTTGAAAAAAAAATACCAGTAGTATATGCCTTATGCCTTTTTAGGAAATAAAAAAGAATGTCAAGGATGGAACATTGTTCTCATATGGGCAAGGCCTAAGCCTGTAGCCCATTCTCAAAAAAAAGTCTGTTAGCCCATTTAGGAAGTAGTACACATCAGTGCTTTCCCCTTCCATTCCAGCTTTCTATTCCTCTTCTCGAAGCTGGGGCCATTGTCAGCCGCCACTCTAGGTCTAGGGTTCTGGCGGGGCATATGCTCCATGAGTGCTCTCCGTTGGCATACGCAGTCCACGAGGAGGTAGGTAGGACATCGCCAACGCTCGGCCCTCCTCCATGTCGGAGTGCACCGAGGAAATGGCCTCGCGGCCGATCCCCGACGAGTTCCTGGAGGAAATCTTCATCCGCCTGCCCGCCGCTACCGATCTTGTCCGTTCCTCCGCCGCCTACGTCTCCTTTAGTCGGGCCGCCGCCGAAGTAACTTCTGCCGGCAGTACCACAAGCTCCACCGCCCACCCTTACTCGGTTTCCTTGAGTTCCAACACAAAGTCTTCCACCACCCTTTTTGCTGACTTCTCATTTTCCTTTCTCCCCGACTGGCGCGTCAATGACATGTGCAACAGCCGCATGCTCCTTGATAGGCACCACTAGTGCGACTACGACGTTCTCTTCCTGGAGGTGGGGGTGTGTGACCCTTTGTACCACCGATACCTCCTACTTCCCTGATCCATGAGGACCTAGCTGCTTTGGTGGAGGACGTACCCAATTGAAAACCGCACCAATTCCGCGAGACCTTCCTCTTGCCCCCGACGACAAGGAGCTCTCGCAGGTGATGGGTTGCCGGCTGCTCGTGGCTGCCTCGACGCGACGGCGTCCCGAGGTTTCAGAACTGGCCGTGGCGGGCTCGGCCGATCTGGCCCGATAGCTTCGGCCGGCGGTGAGGTTGGTGGTCGTGCGTGGTGATGGCGCAGCCGCCGCGCAGGAGGTGCTTGGGCCAGTGGGTTCGCATGCTGGCGGCGCCGGGGTTCCCCCATCCTCGTTCGGCAGCGTGAGGGCGGAGGTAGGGTTGCTCCGGGCGAATGCCGACAGCGCGGTGTCTGCGGATGTCGCTCTCCTCCTGGGGGCCGTTGTGGAGCTCTCCGACCTCCTCCGCTCTCGGGTAAATTTCTTCGGGTGAAAGCCCAGGACCTACGGTGTAGGACCAGACAATGGCGTGATACGTCACTTCCCCTCCTGAGGGCGTCGTCTTGAAGATCGTGATTTCCTACATGCTTTCCCGGAGCTGGACTTGCACGACACCGCGGCAGGTGGCCGGCGATGCGCCCAGAGGTGGAGCGGTGTTTCCTCTTCCTCATCGAAGATGGCGGATCTCGGCGGCATGGCGTAGCGGAGACTCGGCGCCCGATGCGTGTAGATGGACTTGCGCAGGAGGAGGTGGATGTCTGGCGTCATGGTGGCGTCGATGGCAGAATGTCCTGACAAGGTAGAAGCCTCAATATCTGCTCTGAAGACGGAGCGGAAAATGACGGTGACGACACATGTGAGTGCGTCAGACCGGTTTGTGCCCCAGACCCGGTATGTGGCTCGGCTGGGGCTTCCGGTCTTTGATGATAGGTTTAGGTGAGTGGTCTGGGTATTTGGCCCAGCTAGCATCCCTTCATCATATGGATAGGAGTAGTGGCATATGTTGCCAAGATGGCGGATTCAGACATATTATTGTAATACTTTGTAATCAATAAAGTGGCCGCATGCATCTCTCAGATGTAGAGGTCGGGGGTCATCCTCCTTTTCTAAAATAAAATAAAAAAAATTGTGAGAGTTCCATAAAGTGGCATTGGAGAAGATAATCCCACTGGATTATTAGTACTTTGTTCCTGGGTTCAACGAGAAGGTGCTGGAAAACGGCTACTACCGCACCTACCCGACCGGGTCTCACACACTCACCTCATGCTATTCACGAAGCATGCCTTGCATGCGTTTGTTACGCACATCATCCTTGAGTACCGCACAGGCTGTTTTACAACTGTATATATTGTACCATTGAACTACTACTATATGATCAATATACTATGGAGATCTCCTTTCATCTTGGTAATCAGAGCCTCTTTCCTGCCTTCCATGGAGACCGGCGACTCCTCCTCTGAAGACGATGTCATGAGCCCCACCCTTTCCCCTCCAGTCCTCACCTCTTCTGAGCTCGTCGCCCCCTTCGCCACGACTCCACCCGCAACCGCCTCCTCAGCCATGTTCGTGCTGCCTTTTGTGCACCTCCTGCTCTTTCTGCAGCCGCGGCTTCCACGTCCGCTGCCATTCCCTCCATCCACAACCTCAACAACATTAGCAGCCTCATCACCTTCAAGCTCGATGTTTAGTCTGGCAGCTACTCCAAGTGGCGTGAGATCTAGTGCTGCATTCTCTCCATGTATTCTAGTGAGAGCCACGTTGATTAATACCTCGAGCCCGCACAACAAACTCCCATGTAGCACCACTCCGATGCCCTCTACGATGTTATCACGGCGACGGCAACACGGTGTACTACGCCTGGAACCAACTGTGCGCGTTCTTCGTCGCCAACCAGCCTGCCCAGGCCGTTCACCTCGGCGCGGATTTTCGCGCCCTCACGAAGGGTGATATGTGAGTCATGGACTACTATGCGCGGCTCTAGGCACTGGCGGATGTCAACAAGCTGATCACCAATTGGACGCTAATGCTAAAGATGTTGTGTGACCTCTCTCGTCCATTTCAGGTGATAGCCACGGTCTTGCTGATGCAATTCCCCTTCCATACATTCAACCAGGCCCGCTTGCAGCTTCTTCTTGAGGAGATCACCAAGGACGCTCATGACCGCGTGGATGGCTCCTACGTTCTCATGATCAGCGTCAGCGGCGGCGGCGGTTCTTCCAGCGGCGTCTCTTCAAGTAACCGTGGTGATATAGACAAGGCACCGACGGACACAGGCGCTCATGCTCACAGGTTGGCAATGCTCGCGGTCGTGACCAGGGGCGCGGCCGTGGATGCAGCTAGGGGCACGGTGGCTCAAACGGCAGCCACACAGGTGGCCTCGGCCAGGCACATGTGGTGCCCCGGAGGTTAGACTCCATCGATGGGATATTTCACGCCGTGGGGCGTGCCTTTCCTCCCGAGGGGCATGCGCCCTAGGTGTCTCCAACGCCGCCAGTGTTCTCGGGCCTCGCATCGGCAACCCGCCCATGCCTATCCTATGGTCTACTCGGGCGCGCCGTCCTCCTCCAGCAACCCATTGATGACCCACAAGTATAGGGGATCAATCATAGTCCTTTCGATAAGTAAGAGTGTTGAACCCAACGAGGAGCGGAAGGAAATCACAAGCGGTTTTCAGCAAGGTAATGTCCGCAATCACTGAAATTATAAGTAATGAGTAGTTTGATAGCAAGATAATTTGTAACGAGCAAGTAACGACAATGATAACAAAAGTGCAGCAAGGTAACCCAATTCTTTTGAGGTAAATGACAGGCCAAAACGGTCTTTGATGATAAGCAAAGCGTTCTTGAGGGTACACGGGAATTTCATCTAGTCACTTTCATCATGTTGGTTTGATTTGTGTTTGCTACTTTGATAATTTGATATGTGAGTGGACCGGTGCTTAGGTGTTGTTCTTACTTGAACAAACCTCCTACTTACGATTAACCCCTTCGCAAGCATCCGCAAGTATGAGAAAAATATTAAAAATAAATCTAACCATAGCATTAAATTTTTGCATCCAAACCAGTCCCTTACGGAATAGCGCATAAACTATGGTTTAAGCTTCTGTCACTCTTGCGACCCATCATCTAATAACTACTCCACAATGCATTCCCTTAGGCCCAATTATGATGAAGTGTCATGTAGTCGACGTTCACATCACACCAGTAAGAGAATCACAACATACATACCATTAAAATATCAAACACATATCAAGTTCGCATGATTACTTGCAACAAGATTTATTCCTTGACCTCAAAAACAAAAGTAACTACTCACAAATGATAATCATGCTCAAGATCAGAGGGGTATTAAATAGCATAATGGATCTGAATATATAATTTTTCACCGAATAAACCATATAATAATCAACTATAAGATGCAATCAACACTACTAGTCACACACAAGTACCAATCTATAGTCCCGGTACAAAGATTGAACACAAGAGATGAACTAGGGTTTGAGAGGAGACGGTGTTGTTGAAGATGTTGATGGAGATTGCCCTCCCCAAGATGGGAGAGTTGTTGGTGATGATGATGATGATGATTTGCCCCTATGAGAGGGAAGTTCCCCCGGCGGAATGATGTCTACTATGCAACCTTCTTCTTGTAGACGTTGTTGGGCCGCCAAGTGCAGAGGTTTGTAGGACAGTAGAGAATTTCCCTCAAGTGGATGACCTAAGGTTTATCAATCCATGGGAGGCGTAGGATGAAGATGGTCTCTCTCAAACAACCCTGCAACCAAATAACAAGAGTCTCTTGTGTCCCCAACACACCCAATACAATGGTAAATTGTATAGCACTACTAGGGAAAAGCCTATACACAGAATCTTACCAGCAGCGCGCTTTAAAATCAGGCGCTGCTGCTAAGTAGCAGCAGCGCGCGCGGACAAAACGTGTTGCTGAAACAAGTTTATTAGTAGCGCGTACACTCAAAGACGTGCTACTGCTAAAATTCCCACGGCGCCGCTGCGAGGCCTGTTATAGCGGTAGCGCGTTAATACAAAGAGCGCTACTGCTACGGGTCGTAGCAGCAGCACATTTACGCAATAACCGCTGCTGCTAAGTTAACTAGTCGCAATAACCCACAGATCCACACACTCACTCGATCTCCCCCTCACCCCCCCGCACCGCCGGTCCTCCCCCGTCGCCCCTCCTCCGATCTGCGCCGCCGTCACCTCATCCTCCTCGCTGGACTCGGTACCGGCCTCCTCCCCCGTCCTCCCTCCACTCGCCGCTGGTCGGCCCCTCCTTGCTCCGCCTTCCTCCTCCGTCCTCCCTCCACTCGCCGCCAGCCGGCCCCTCCTTGTTCCACCTTCCTCCTCCGTCATACTCTCTACTCCCTCCTCGAGTCGCCCCTCCTTCTCCCTCCTCCCTGCTACATTTTGATTTAGTAGGCTAGTTTATATGCAACATTTTGATTTAGTTGATATGATTCAGTTGATTTAGTAGGCTAGTTGATTTAGAACATTTTCATTTAGTTGATTTAGTAGGCTAGTTGATTTAGTTGATTTAGTAGGCTAGTTGATTTAGAACATTGTGTCATTTAGTTGATTTAGTATGCTAGTGGATTTAGTATGCTAGTTGATTTAGTATGCACCATCTTATTGTTATTTTTTTCTGTACATGGATAGGTAGATGCTTTTGTTTTTCTGTAATAAGTTATTTCTTGGCAAAATGTAGGTGCCAATTTAGATAAATTTGCCACTTGTTTTTTTAATCAATTATCTTAGGCAATAGGTGCCATCGAAAAGCTTTGGTAGGTGGTACCTTGTCATCTAATCGTTAATCCTTTGCTCATATTGCTTTAGGAAAATGGCGCCACCACCACCACCACTATGTCGACTGTGCAAGTCAAGGTGCGCCAGCAGCCTTGCAACTGGCAAGCTGTTCGGTATCTACTTCCAGCCGAGTTTTCATCATGCAGCGGTAAGAAATTAGATGAAATGTAACAACTATTTTATTTTCAGTGTTGGCATTACTGCATTGTATCATTTTGCTTTTCTTACACAGATCGTCCCATGCAATGTGAGGTTGAAATTCAAGAAGCTAACAGGAGACACTGTGACATTTGAGGCTCCTGGGGGGCCGTACACTATGGAGGTCGAGAAAGGACGCAATATGTCACAGATTGGAGGAGATGGATGGGCCCGTTTCCTCGCCCGCATGCGTCTTACTGGTGGTGAGTTGATCAGCTTCTCCTTCAGAGCAGAAAGACCCAAGCCGGCTGTCATTTATCTCAACCTGGTGGAAGATGATGAAGATGGCGAAGATGATGAAGATGATGAAGATAATGAGGATCCACTTGATGAAGATGATGAGGACCCACTTCATGAAGCCATCGTAGTTCAAAGAACAAGGCTGAGCGAGGAGGAGATGTCCAACCTGTGGGACATAATTCCGCCACGTGCTGACTTTGTCGGGTGCCATTCGTGACCCGACTGACAAATACCATGGTTGATCGACATGATATGGTATGTTATACTTACAAATGCAAATTATCCGATGAAATACTTAGTGTACAGTCCAATGATATGGTATGTTGTGTGGAATCTAGTCGATGATATGTTTTAGTGTAGAGTTCGATCACATGCTTATTAGTGTAGAATCTAAGGAAACTATTAATAGTGTAGATAATCCATATGTACTTATTTTCGAGGCTATTTATTAATTGATATGTTTTTCTTATTCAGAAATTGGCAAAGAGCATATCTGTGAGTTATGGTATCGAGCCTGATGAAGAAGGCTCAGCTGGACTACGCCTTACTGCAAGGGGCTCCATCACAACCTGTACTTACCGCGTGGACACGGACGGTCGCACACACTTAAACTTGGTTGGGTGGAAGAAATTCCTCGATGGCAAGAATCTTCGTGTTGGACAGGCCATCCTAATTACTATCAGGAACACCAACCGCCCAGGCTTGAGGATGATGATTGTCTTCGATATCATCTAGAACTACATATGTGTGTGTGGCTATATCATCTAGAACTACATATGTGTGTGTGGCTATATCATCTAGAACTACATATGATGATCGTCATCGACATCATCTAGAACTACATATGATGATCGTCGTTGATATGACCTTGTACTGCTTGAGGATGCATGTTGATTATGCATGAAATTGTTATCTAGTACTCCCTTCGTTCCAAATTACTCGTCATGGT
Source organism: Triticum aestivum (assembly GCF_018294505.1). Taxonomy (NCBI): domain Eukaryota; kingdom Viridiplantae; phylum Streptophyta; class Magnoliopsida; order Poales; family Poaceae; genus Triticum; species Triticum aestivum. The sequence goes on from NC_057810.1 coordinate 38,801,308, forward strand.
TGTAATGGTTTATGAATTTGATATCTACTAGCAGTACCTGGTATCTAGTATCTGAAAGGGAAACTGAAAGGGAAAGGGGGTACGGGGGAAAATGATGGAAGATATAGCAGTAGCGAGGGACTGTGAAATTGCTACATCTAGGTAATAGTACCGCATTCTCAAAAAGCGCTGTTGATATCGTCAATAGTAGTAGCGCGGGTACGGGCCGCGCTACTACTATAAGTTAGCTGTAGCGCCTTATTAGTAGCGCGGCCACCCGCGCTACTGCTAGCCCCAAAACCCACGCTACTACTAGGGTTTTCCCTAGTAGTGTAGGTGCACTAGTTCGGCGAAGAGGTGGTGATACAAGTGCAATATGGATGCTAGATATGGGTATTTGTAATATGAAAATATAAAAACAGCAAGGTAGCAAGAGATAAAAGTGAGCATAAACGGTATTGCAATGCTAGGAAACAAGGCCTAGGGTTCATACTTTCACTATTGCAAGTTCTCTCAACAATAATAACGTAACTGGATCATATAACTACCCCTCAACATGCAACAAAGAGTCACTCCAAAGTCACTAATAGCGAAGAGCAAACGAAGAGATTATGGTAGGGTACGAAACCACCTCAAAGTTATCCTTTCTGATCAATCTATTCAAGAGTCCGTAGTAAAATAACACGAAGCTATTCTTTTCGTTCGATCTATCATAGAGTTCGTACTAGAATAACACCTTAAGACACAAATCAACCAAAACCCTAATGTCACCTAGATACTCCAATGTCACCTAGATACTCCAATGTCACCTCAAGTATCCGTGGGCATGGTTATATGATATGCATCACACAATCTCAGATTCATCTATTCAACCAACACAAAGTACTTCAAAGAGTGCCCCAAAGTTTCTACTGGAGAGTCAAGACGAAAACGTGTGCCAACCCCTATGCATAAGTTCATTGAGCCCGCAAGTTGATCACCAAAACATACATCAAGTAGATCACATGAATATCCCATTGTCACCAATGATAAGCACGGCAAGACATACATCAAGTGTTCTCAAATCCTTAAAGACTCAATCCGATAAGATAACTTCAAAGGGAAAACTCAATCCAATACAAGAGAGTAGAGGGAGAGAAACATCATAAGATCCAACTATAATAGGAAAGCTCGCGATACATCAAGATCATGCGAAGTCAAGAACACGAGAGAGAGAGAGATCAAACACATAGCTACTGGTACATACCCTCAGCCCCGAGGGTGAACTACTCCCTCCTCGTCATGGAGAGCGCCGAGATGATGAAGATGGCCACCAGTGATGGATTCCCCCTCCAGCAGGGTGCCAAAACGGGCTCCCGAGAGGTTTTTGGTGGCTACAGAGGCTTGCGGCGGTGGATCTCCTGATCGTTGTCCTCGATGTTTTTAGGGTATATCGACATATATACGCAAAAGAAGTCGGTCAGGGGAGCCACGAGGGGCCCACGAGGGTGGGGGGCATGCCCAGGGGGGTAGGGCGCGCCTCCCTGCCTCGTGGCCACCTCGAAGCTTCCCTGACTTTAACTCCCAGTCTCCTGGATTGCTTCCGTTCCAAAAATAACTCTCCCGAAGGTTTCATTCCGTTTGATATTCCTTTTCTTCGAAACACTGAAATAGGCCAAAAAACAGCAATATGGGTTGGGCCTCCGGTTAGTAAGTTAGTCCCAAAAGTGATATAAAAATGTAAAGTAAAGCCCATAAACTTCCAAAACGGGTAATATAATAGCATGGAACAATAAAAAATTAAAGATACGTTGGAGACGTATCAAGCATCCCCAAGCTTAATTCCTGCTTGTCCTCGAGTAGGTAAATGATAAAAAAAGAATTTTTGATGTGGAATGCTACCTAGCATAATCCTTAATGTAATTTTCTTTATTGTGGCATGAATGTTCAGATCCAAATGATTCAAAATAAAATTTCATATTGACATAAGAAATAGTAATACTTCAAGCATACTAACAAAGTAATCATGTCTTCTCAAAATAGCATGGCTAAAGAAAGTTCATCCCTATAAAATCATATAGTTCGGTCATGCTCCATTTTCGTCACACAAGAATGCTCTCATCTTACACACCCCGATGATAAGCCAAGCAATTATTTCATACTTTAGTAATCTCAAACTTTTTTCAACTTTCACGCAATACATGAGCATGAGCCATGGATATAGCACTATGGATGGAATAGAATATGATGATGAAGGTTGTGTGGAGAAGAAAAAAAGGAAGAAAGTATCATGTTAATGAGGCTAATAAACGGGCTATGGAGATGCCCATCAATTGATGTCAACATGAGGAGTAGGGATTGCCATGCAACGGATGCACTAGAGCTATAAATGTATGAAAGCTCAACAAAAGAAACTAGTGGGTGTGCATCCAACTTGCTTGCTCATGAAGACCTAGGGCATTTTGAGGAAGCCCATCGTTGGAATATACAAGCCAAGTTCTATAATAAAAAATTCCCACTAGTATATGAAAGTGACAACAAATGAGACTCTCTATATGAAGAACATGGTGCTACTTTGAAGCACAAGTGTGGAAAAATATAGTAACATTGCCCCCCCCCCCTTTTGGGACTTTTTTTTATTTGGCCTTTTTTTGCCTTTCTTTTTTTATAAGGGACAATGCTCTAATAATGATGATCATCACACTTCTATTTATTTACAACTCATGAGTTACAACTCAAAACTAGAACAAGATATGACTCTATATGAATGCCTCCGGCGGTGTACCGGGATGGGCAATGAATCAAGAGTGACATGTATGAAAAATTATGAAGGTGGCTTTGCCACAAATACGATGTCAACTACATGATCATGCAAGGAAATATGACAATGATGAAACGTGCCATGATGAACAGAACAGTGGAAAGTTGCATGGCAATATATATCAGAATGGCTATGGAAATGCCATAATAGGTAGGTATGGTGGCTGTTTTGAGGGAGATATAAGGAGGTTTATGTGTGATAGAGCGTATCGTATCACGGGGTTTGGATGCACCGGCGAAGTTTGCACCAACTTTCAAGGTGAGAAAGGGCAATGCACGGTACCGAAGAGGCTAGCAATGATGGAAGGGTAAGAGTGCGTATAATCCATGGACTCAACATTAGTATTAAAGAACTCATATACTTATTGCAAAAATCTACAAGTCATCAAAGACGAAGCACTATGCGCATGCTCCTAGGGGGATAGATTGGTAGGAAAAGACCACTGCTCGTCCCCAACCGCCACTCATAAGGATGACAATCTAAGAACACCTCATGTTTCAAATTTGTTACACAACGGTAACCATACGTGCATGCTATGGGACTTGCAAACTTCAACACAAGTATTCTTTAAATTCACAATTACCCAACTAGCATGACTCTAATATCACCACCTCCATATCTCAAAACAATTATCAAGCATCAAATTGATCATAGCATCCAATTCACTTTCTATGATAGTTTTTATTATACCCAACTTGGATGCCCACCATTCTAGGACCAATTTTATAACAATAACAAATAGCATGCTGTTCTAAAAGACTCTCAAAATAATATAAGTGAAGCATGAGAGTTCATCTATTTATACAAAATAAAACCACCGTCATGCTCTAAAAAATATAAGTGAAGCACTAGAGCAAATGACAAACTACTCCAAAAGATATAAGTGAAGATCAATGAGTAGTCAAATAATTATGTAACTATGTGAAGACTCTCTAAAATTTAAGAATTTTTCATATCTTGGTATTTTATTCAAATAGAAAGCAAATCAAAATAAAACAAAATGACGCTCCAAGAAAAACACATATCGTGTGGTGAATAAAATTATAGCTCTAAGTAAAATTACTGATGAACGAAGACGAAAGAGGGGATGCCATACGGGGCATCCCCAAGCTTAGGAAATTGGTTGTCCATGAATATTACCTTGGGGTGCCTTGGGCATCCCCAATATTAGGCTCTTGCCACTCCTTATTCCATAGTCCATCGAATCTTTACCCAAAACTTGAAAACTTCACAACACAAAACTTAACAGAAAACTCGTAAGATCTGTTAGTATAAGAAAATAAAACCACCACTTAGGTACTGTTGTTAACTCATTTTAAATTCATATTGGTGTAATATATACTGTATTCCAACTTATCTATGGTTCATACCCTCCGATATTACTCATAGATTCATCAAAATAAGCAAACAACACATAGAAAACAGAATCTGTCAAAAACAGAACAGTCTGTAGTAATCTGTATCAAACGTATACTTCTAGAACTCCAAAAATTTACTGGGTGCAAATTAGGAAAACCTGAGAAATGTGTGTACCAATCCAGATCAAAAAGAATCAGATCAAAATCACGTTTATGTGAATTATCAAAACTAATTTACTGGGTGCAAAAGTTTCTAATTTTCAGCAGGATCAACACAACTATCACCGTAAGCTATACTAAAGGTCTTACTTGGCACTTTATTGAAACAAGAGCTATAAAAAATGATTACTACAGTAGCATAATCATGTGTACACACAAAAACAGTAAGGTTAAATATTGGGTTATCTCCCAACAAGCGCTTTTCTTTAATGCCTTTTAGCTAGGCATGATGATGACAATGATGCTCACATAAAAGATAAGAATTGAAACATAACGGGGGCATCATGAAGCATATGACTAGCACATTTAAGCCTAACCCACCTCCTATGAATAGGGATTTTGTGAGCAAACAACTTATGGGGACAATAATCAACTAGCATAGGAAGGCAAAACAAGCATAACTTAAAGATTTTAAGCACATAAAGAGGAAACTTGATATTATTGCAATTCCTACAAGCATAAGTTCCTCCTTCATAATAATTTTCAGTAGCATCATGAATGAATTCAACAATATAACCAGCACCTAAAGCATTCTTTTCATGATCTACTTGCATAGAAATTTTACTACTCTCCACATAAGCAAAATTCTTCTTATTCAGAATAGTGGGAGTATCATAAGAGACTCGAATACTATAAATTGTTTCCACATTAAAGAGGTAATGTTCAGAAAAATGGTAATCATAATCATGACAAGTTTTATAAATATAATAATCACTACTTTTTATAGCATAAATTTCATCACAATAATCATCATAAGTAGCAACTTTGTTCTCATCATAATCAATTGAAACCTCTTCCAGAATGGTGGATTCATCACTAAATAAAGTCATGACCTCCCAAAATCCACTTTCATATTCATCACAATAGGATTCCACATCCTTCAAAATAGTGGGATCATTACTTCCTAAAGTTGACACTCTTCCAAACCCACTTTCATCAATATAATCATCATAAGTGGGAGGCATGCTATCATCATAACAAATTTGCATATCAAAACTTGGGAGGCTAAAAATATCATCTTCATTAAACATAGCACCCCCAAGCTTGGGACAAACATTAATTGCAGCAAATATATTCTCAAATATGTCATTCTCATCAAACATAGCTTCCCCTAGCTTGGGCCTTTTCATATCATAAGCATAATCACTCTCATCATTAATGGTATGGATAGCACCAATAGTATAGCAATTATCATCATCACAATGAGTAGTAGGAGCAACATTATTTGAGAGGGATACCTTTCTACCTTTGCTTCTCCGTCTTTTCTTTTTCTTCTTCACATCATGTGTGGGTTTAACCCTCTTCTTTGAGCTCTTTATTAATGAGATTGGTTGAATAGAAAGCTCCTCCTCATTACCTGATTCATCATAAGAAATAATAGGAGGATATTGGGAAGTCTCTTCCCTTTCATTAATGTTCTCTTCATCTTCTATTTGCTTTCTTTTCTTTATGTAATTGGCAATATAAGGATTTTCAATGCAATTCACCGCACAATACATATAAATTTCCTCTAGATCAATATCAAGGAATTTCTTAAGGTTAAATTCTGGAATATGCTTAGTTGCACGTTTCAATTCTTCATAAGCCAAAAGCAAACTATGTTCATTATCATGTGCAAGAGAAATCAAGTCATCACATTTTTTGGACACGATTCGATCATGAAACAATTTGCATCGGAGATTTAAATGACCATGTTCATTACAAAGTTCACAAGTACGGCGGAGATATTTTAAATTTTCAGCACTCACATCTAGCCTTTCTTGCAACCATTTAGTTTCTAAATGCTTATGCCTCTTGCAATATCTATCTTCCCTATTTGGTGTGTACTTGCAAACCCAATACTCTCCACAAAAATTGATATGCTTATAGGAGACATTTTCATTTTCATCATAACTAGTGCAATCATCATTAGTACTATGGATATTCAAAGAGTTCATACTAACAACATTGCAATCATGCTCATCATTCAAAGATTTAGTACCAAACATTTTATAGACTTCTTCTTCTAGCACTTGAGCACAATTTTCCTTTTCATCATACTTACGAAAGATATTAAAAAGATGAAGCGTATGAGACAAACTCAATTCCATTTTTTTGTAGTTTTCTTTTATAGACTAAACTAGTGATAAAACAAGAAACAAAAAGATTCGATTGCAAGATCTAAAGATATACCTTCAAGCACTCACCTCCCCGGCAACGACACCAGAAAAGAGCTTGATGTCTACTACGCAACCTTCTTCTTGTAGACGTTGTTGGTGTTGGGGAACGTAGTAATTTCAAAAATTTCCTACGCACACGCAAGATCATGGTGATGCATAGCAACGAGAGGGGAGAGTGTTGTCCACGTACCCTCGTAGACCGAAACCGGAAGCGTTAGAACAACGCGGTTGATGTAGTCGTACGTCTTCACGGCCCGACCGATCAAGCACCGAAACTACGGCACCTCCGAGTTCTAGCACACGTTCAGATCGATGATGTTCCATGTACTACGATCCAGCAGAATGTCGGGGAAGAGTTTCGTCAGCACGACGGCGTGGTGATGATCTTGATGTTCTACCGTCGCAGGGCTTCGCCTAAGCACCGCTACAATATTATCGAGGACTATGGTGGAGGGGGGCACCGCACACGGCTAAGAGATCAAGAGATCAATTGTTATCTCCAGAGGTGCCCCCTGCCCCCGTATATAAAGGAGCAAGGGGGAGGCCAGCCAGCCCTTTGGGGCGCGCCAAGGAGGGGGGAGTCCTCCTCCTAGTAGGAGTAGGACTCCCCTTTCCTAGTCCAACTAGGAAGAGGGAAGGGGGAAGGAAAGAGAGGGAAAGAGGAGAAGGAAAGGGGGGGTGCGCCCCCCTCCCCTAGTCCAATTCGGACCCCTCATGGGAGGGGGCGCGCCACCTCCTCGGCTGCTGCCCTCTCTCTCCCCTAAAGCCCACTAAGGCCCAATACTCCCCCGGGGGGTTCCGGTAACCCCTCCGGCACTCCGGTTTTCTCCGAAACTACCCGGAACACTTCCGGTGTCCGAATATAGTCGTCCAATATATCGATCTTTACGTCGCGACCATTTCGAGACTCCTTGTCATGTCTGTGATCATATCCGGGACTCCGAACTACCTTCGGTACATCAAAACATATAAACTCATAATATAATCATCATCTAACCTTAAGCGTGCGGACCCTACGGGTTCGAGAACTATGTAGACATGACCGAGACATGTTTCCGGTCAATAACCAATAGTGGTACCTGGATGCTCATATTGGCTCCTACATATTCTACGAAGATCTTTATCGGTCAAACCGCATAACAACATACGTTGTTCCCTTTGTCATCGGTATGTTACTTGCCCGAGATTCGATCGTCGGTATCTCAATAGCTAGTTCAATATCATTACCGGCAAGTCTCTTTACTCGTTATGTAATGCGTCATTCCGTAACTAACTCATTAGCTACATTGCTTGCAAGGCTTATATTGATGTGCATTACCAAGAGGGCCCAGAGATACCTCTCTGACAATCGGAGTGACAAAACCTAATCTCGAAATACGCCAACTCAACATGTACCTTTGGAGACACCTGTAGAGCTCCTTTATAATCACCCAGTTACGTTGTGACGTTTGGTAGCACACGAAGTGTTCCTCCAGTAAACGGGAGTTGCATAATCTCATAGTTGTAGGAACATGTATAAGTCATGAAGAAAGCAATAGCAACATACTAAACGATCAAGTGCTAAGCTAACGGAATGGGTCATCTCAATCACATTATTCTCCTAATGATGTGATCCCGTTAATCAAATGAAAACTCATGTCTATGGTTAGGAAACTTAACCATCTTTGATTATCGAGCTAGTCAAGTAGAGGCATACTAGTGACATTATGTTTGTCTATGTATTCACACATGTATTATGTTTCCGGTTAATACACTTCTAGCATGAATAATAAACATTTATCATGAAATAAGGAAATAAATAATAACTTTATTATTGCCTCTAGGGCATATTTCCTTCAGTCTCCCACTTGCACTAGAGTCAATAATCTAGTTCACATCACCATGTGATATAACACTAATATTCACATCTGCATGTCATTAACACCCATAGTTCACATCGTCATGTGACCAGCGCCTAAAGGGTTTACTAGAGTCAATAATCTAGTTCACATCGCTATGTGATTAACACCCAAAGAGTACTAAGGTATGATCATGTTTTGCTCGTGAGTGAAGTTTAGTCAACAGGTCTGTCATATTCAGAGCCGTATGTATTTTGCAAATATTCTATGTCTACAATGCTCTGCACGGAGCTACTTTAGGTAATTGCTCCCACTTTCAATATGTATCCAGATTGAGACTTAGAGTCATCTGGATCGGTGTAAAAGCTTGCACCGATGTAACTCTTTACAACAGGCTCTTTTATTACCTCCATAATCGAGAAGTATTTCCTTAGTCCTCACTAAGGATATTCTTGACCGCTGTCCAGTGATCTACTCTTAGATCAAAATTGTACTCCCTTGCCAAACTCAGAACAAAGTATACAATAGATTTGGTACACAACATAGCATACTTTATAGAACCTATGACTGAAGCATAGGGAATGACTTTTCATTCTCTTTCTATTTTTGCCATGGTCGGGTTTTGAGTCTCACTCAACTTCACACCTTGCAACACAGGCAAGAACTCCTTCTTTGACTGTTCCATTTTGAACTACTTCAAAAACTTATCAAGGTATGTACTCATTGAACAGTCTTATCAAGCGTCTTGATCTATCTCTATAGATCTTCATGCTCAATGTGTAAGCAGCTTCACCAAGGTCTTTCATTGAAAAACTTTTATTCAAGTATCCTTTTATGCGATCCAGAAATTCTATATCATTTCCAATCAACAATATGTCGTCCACATATAATATCAGAAATGCTACAGAGCTCCCACTCACTTTCTTGTAAATACAGGCTTCTCCAGAAGTCTGTATAAAACCATATGCTTTGATCAACTCATCAAAGCGTATATTCCAACTCCGAGATGCTTTCACCAGTCCATAAATGGATCACTGGAGCTTGCACATTTTGTTAGCACCTTTCGGATTGACAAAACCTTCTAGTTGCATCATATACAATTCTTCTTTAATAAATCCATTAAGGAATGCAGTTTTGACATCCATTTGGCAAATTTCATAAAATATGGCAATTGCTAACATGATTCGGACAGATTTTTAAGCATCGATACGAGTGAGAAAATCTCATTGTATTCAACACCTTGAACTTGTCGAAAACCCTTTTCGACAATTCAATCTTTGTAGATAGTAACACTACTATCAGCGTCTGTCTTCCTCTTGAAAATCCATTTATACAATATGGCTTGCCGATCATCTGGCAAGTCCACCAAAGTCCACACTTTGTTCTCATACATGAATCCCATCTCAGATTTTATGGTCTCAAGCCATTTCGCGGAATCTGGGATCATCATCGCTTCCTCATAGTTTGTAGGTTCGCCATGGTCAAGTAACATGACCTCCAGAATAGGATTACCGTACTACTCTGGTGCAGATCTTACTCTGGTTGACCTACGAGGTTCGGTAGTAACTTGATCTGAAGTTTCATGACCATCATCATTAACTTCCTCACTAATTGGTGTAAGAATCACTAGAACTGATTTCTATGATGAATTACTTTCCAATTCGGGAGAAGGTACAATTACCTTATCAAGTTCTACTTTCCTCCCACTCACTTCTTTCAAGAGAAACTCCTTCTCTAGAAAGGATCAATTCTAAGAAACGAATATCTTGCCTTCGGATCTGTGATAGAAGGTGTACACAACTGTCTCCTTTGGGTATTCTATGAAGACACATTTCTCCGATTTGGGTGTGAGCTTATTAGCATGAAACTATTTCTTATAAGCATCGCAACCCCAAACTTTAAGAAACGACAACTTTGGTTTCTTGCCAAACCACAGTTCATACGGTGTCGTCTCAATGGATTTAGATGGTGCCCTATTTAACGTGAATGCAGTTGTCTCTAATGCATAACCCCAAAACGATATTGGTAAATCGGTAAGAGACATCATTGATCGCACCATATCAAATAAAGTGCGGTTTAGACGTTCGGACACACCATTACGCTGTGGTGTTCCAGGTGGCATGAGTTTGCGAAACTATTCCACATTATTTTAGTTGAAGGCCAAACTCGTAACTCAAATATTCATCTCCACGATCAGATCGCAAAAACTTTATTTTCTTGTTACGATGATTTTCCACTTGACTCTGAAATTCTTTGAACCTTTCAACTATTTCAGACTTATGTTTCATCAAGTAGATATACCCATATCTGCTCAAATCATCTGTGAAGGTCAGAAAATAATGATATCCGCCACGAGCCTTAATACTCATTAGTCTGCATACATCAGTATGTATTATTTCCAACTAGTCAGTAGCTCATTCCATTGTTCTGGAGAACGGAGTTTTAGTCATCTTGCCCAAAAGGCACGGTTCATCAGCATCAAATGACTCATAACCAAGTGATTCCGAAAATCCATCTTTTTGGAGTTTCTTCATGCGCTTTACAACGATATGACCCAAACGGCAGTGCCACAAATAAGTTGCACTACCATTATTAACTTTGCATCTTTTGGCATCAATATTATGAATATGTGTATCACTACGATTGAGATCCAACAAACTATTTTCATTGGGTGTATGACCATTGAAGGTTTTATTCATGTAAATAGAACAAGAATTATTCTCTGACTTTAAATGAATAACCGTATTGCAATAAACATGATCAAATCATATTCATGCTCAACGCAAATGCCAAATAACATTTATTTAGGTTTAACACTAATCCCAAAAGTATAGGGAGTGTGTGATGATGATCATATCAACCTTGGAACTACTTCCAACACTCATCGTCACTTCCCCTCAACTAGTCTCTGTTTATTACGTAACTCCTGTTTCGAGTTACTTATCTTAGCAACCGAACAAGTATCAAATACTCAGGGGCTACTATAAACACTAGTAAGGCACACATCAATAACATGTATATCAAATATATCCTTGTTGACTTTGCCATCCTTCTTATCCACCAAATATTCAGGGCATTTCCGCTTCCAATGACCATTTCCTTTGCAGTGTAAGCAGTCAGTTTCGGGCTTTGGTCTAGCTTTGGGCTTCTTTGCGGGAGTGACAACTTGCTTGTCATTCTACTTGAAGTTCCCTTTCTTTCCCTTTGCCCTTTTCTTGAAACTAGTGGTCTTGTCAATCATCAACACTTGATGCTCTTTCTTGATTTCTACCTTTGTTGATTTCAGCATCACGAAGAGCTCGGGAATCATTTTCGTCATCCCTTGCATACTATAGTTCATCACGAAGTTCTAGTAACTTGGTGATGGTGACTAGAGAACTCTGTCAATCACTATCTTATCTGGAAGATTAACTCCCACTTGATTCAAGCGATTGTAGTACCCAGACAATCTGAGCACATGCTCACTAGTTGAGCGATTCTCCTCCATCTTTTAGCTATAGAACTTGTTGGAGACTTCATATCTCTCAACTCGGGTATTTGCTTGAAATATTAACTTCAACTTCTGGAACATCTCATATGGTCCATGACGTTCAAAACGTCTTTGAAGTCCCGATTCTAAGCCGTTAAGCATGGTGCACTAACCTATCAAGTAGTCATCATATTGAGCCAGCCAAACGTTCATAATGTCTGCATCTACTCCTGCAATAGGTCTGTCACCTAGCGGTGCATCAAGGACATAATTCTTCTGTGCAGCAATGAGGATAAATCTCAAGTTACGGATTCAATCCGCATCATTGCTACTAACATCTTTCAACATATTTTTCTCCAGGAACATATCAAAATAAACACGGTGAAGCAACAACGCGAGCTATTGATCTACAATACAATTTGCAAAATACTATCAGGACTAAGTTCATGATAAATTAAAGTTCAATTAATCATATTACTTAAGAACTCCCACTTAGATAGACATCTCTCTAGTCATCTAAGTGATTACGTGATCCAAATCAACTAAACCATGTCCGATCATCACGTGAGATGGAGTAGTTTTCAATGGTGAACATCACTATGTTGATCATATCTACTATATGATTCACGTTCGACCTTTCGGTCTCTGTGTTCCGAGGCCATATCTGTATATGCTAGGCTCGTCAAGTTTAACCTGAGTATTCCGCGTGTGCAACTGTTTTGCATCCATTGTGTTTGAACTAGAGCTTATCACATCCGATCATCACGTGGTGTCTCAGCACGAAGAACTTTCACAATGGTGCATACTCAGGGAGAACACTTCTTGATAATTAGTGAGAGATCATCTTATAATGCTACCGTCAAACAAAGCAAAATAAGATGCATAAAGGATAAACATCATATGCAATCAATATAAGTGATATGATATGGCCATCATCATCTTGTACTTGTGATCTCCATCTCCGAAGCACCGTCGTGATCACCATCGTCACCGGTGCGACACCTTGATCTCCATCGTAGCATCGTTGTCGTTACGCCATCTATTGCTTCTATGACTCTCGCTACCGCTTAGTGATAAAGTAAAGAAATTACAGGGCGCTTGCATTTCATACAATAAAGCGACAACCATATGGCTCCTGCCAGTTGCCGATAACTCGGTTACAAAACATGATCATCTCATACAATATAGCATCACGTCTTGACCATATCAGATCACAACATGCCCTGCAAAAACAAGTTAGACGTCCTCTACTTTGTTGTTGCAAATTTTACGTGGCTACTATGGGCTGAGCAAGAACTGTTCTTACCTATGCATCAAAAACCACAATGATAGTTCGTCAAGTTAGTGCTGTTTTAACCTTCGCAAGGACCGGGCGTAGCCACACTCGGTTCAACTAAAGTTGGAGAAACTGACACCCGCCAGCCACCTATGTGTCAAGCACGTCAATAGAACCAGTCTCGCGTAAGCGTACGCGTAATGTCGGTCCGGGCCGCTTCATCGAACAATACCGCTGAACCAAAGTATGACATGCCGGTAAGCAGTATGACTTGTATCGCCCACAACTCACTTGTGTTCTACTCGTGCATATAACATCTACGCATAAAACAAGGCTCTGATGCCACTGTTGGGGAACGTAGTAATTTCAAAAAAATTCCTACGCACACGCAAGATCGTGGTGATGCATAGCAACGAGAGGGGAGAGTGTTGTCCACATACCCTCGTAGATCGAAAGCGGAAGCGTTAGAACACCGCGGTTGATGTAGTCGTATGTCTTCATGGCCCGACCGATCAAGCACACGTTCAACTCGATGACGTTCCCCGTACTCCGATCCAGCAGAATGCCGGGGAAGAGTTTCGTCAGCATGACGGCATGGTGACGATCTTGATGTTCTACCGTTGCAGGGCTTCGCCTAAGCACCGCTACAATATTATCAAGGACTATGGTGGAGGGGGGCACCGCACAGGGCTAAGAGATCAAGAGATCAATTGTTGTGTCTAGAGGTGTCCCCCTGCCCCCGTATATAAAGGAGCAAGGGGGAGGCTGGCCAGCCCTTTGGGGCGCGCCAAGGAGGGGGGAGTCCTCCTCCTAGTAGGAGTAGGACTCCTCTTTCCTAGTCCAACTAGGAAGAGGGAAGGGGGAAGGAAAGAGAGGGAAAGAGGAGAAGGAAAGGAGGGGTGCTCCCCCTGATACGTCTCCAACGTATCTACTTTTCCAAACACTTTGCCCTTGTTTTGGACTCTAACTTGCATGATTTGAATGAAACTAACCCGGACTGACGCTGTTTTCAACAGAACTACCATGATGTTGTTTTATGTGTAGAAAAGAAAAGTTCTCGGAATGTCCTGGAAATCCACGGAGGCACTTTTTGGAATTAATAAGAATTTTTGGCGAAAGAATTAATGCCAGGGGGCTCACAGCCTGTCCACAAGACATGGGGGCGTCCCCCCCTAGGGCGTGGCCTCCTATCTTGTGGGCCCCCTGGACCTCCACCGACGTCAACTCCAACTCCATATATTCACGTTCGGGGAGAAAAAAATCAAGGAGAAAGTTTCATCACGTTTTACGACACGAAGCCGCCGCCAAGCCCTAATCTCTCTCGGGAGGGCTGATCTGGAGTCCGTTCGGGGCTCCGGAGAGGGGGATTCGTCGCCGTCGTCATCATCAACCATCCCCCATCACCAATTTCATGATGCTCACCGCCATGCGTGAGTAATTCCATCGTAGGCTTGCTAGACGGTGATGGGTTGGATGAGATTTACCATGTAATCAAGTTAGTTTTGTTAGGGTTTGATCCCTAGTATCCACTATGTTCTGAGATTGATGTTGCTATAACTTTGCTATGCTTAAGGCTTGTCACTAGGGCCCGAGTGCCATGATTTCAGATCTGAACCTATTATGTTTTCATGAATATATGTGTGTTCTTGATCCTATCTTGCAAGTCTATAGTCACCTATTATGTGTTATGATCCGAAAACCCCGAAGTGATAATAATCGGGACACTTCTCGGTGATGATCGTAGTTTGAGGAGTTCATGTATTCACTATGTGTTAATGCTTTGTTCCGGTTCTCTATTAAAAGGAGGCCTTAATATCCCTTAGTTTCCACTAGGACCCCGCTCCAACGGGAGGGTAGGACAAAAGATGTCATGCAAGTTCTTTTCCATAAGCACGTGTGACTATTTACGGAATACATGCCTACATTACATTGATGAATTGGAGCTAGTTCTATATCACCCTATGTTATAACTATTGCATGAGGAATCGCATCTGGCATAATTATCCATCACTGATCCATTGCCTACGAGCTTTTCACATATTGTTCTTCGCTTATTTACTATTCCGTTGCTACTGTTACAACTACTACAAAAACCCCAAAACATTTATCTTTACTTTTGCTACGGTTACTATTATTATCATACCACTTTTGCTACTAAACACTTTGCTGCAGATACTAAGTTATCCAGGTGTGGTTGAATTGACAACTCAACTGCTAATACTCAAGAATATTCTTTGGCTCCCCTTGTGTCGAATCAATAAATTTGGGTTGAATACTTTACCCTCGAAAGCTGTTGCGATCCCCTACACTTGTGTGTTTTCAAGACTAATTTCTGGCGCCATTGCCGGGGAGCATAGCTCTATTATCTGAGTCACTTGGGATTTATATCTGTTGATCACTATGAAGAACTTGAAAGACGCTAAGACCAAGATTTTGCCCTCAACTACGAGGGGAGGTAAGGAACTGCCATCTAGCTCTGCACTAGATTCTCCTTCCGTTATTAGTAGGCTTGCGACACCTAAACCTGCTACTGCTATGAATTCTGATATGTCGCATGTTATTGATGATGCCACTTCTGCTATGCATGATGAAACTACTTCTGTGCGTGATACTACTTTGCCATTAGGTGAATTTCTTGATGAACAACTTGCTGGAGTTAGGGGGGATGAAAATATTGAAGAACCTATTATTGATGATAGTGATGATGAACGTTCCCCCAATGATTATGTATTACATGTTGTTCCTAAGGGTTATGTTATGAATGAAGCAGCTGCTATGGAAATTCTTGCTTGCAATGATAGAAATGATCTTAAGAAATTATTAGCTAAATGGAAGCAGCAGTCTCTTAATGCTAGAATGAAACCCGATCCTGCTTTTGCTACTTCACCTATCTGTGTTACCGATAAGGATTATGAATTCTCTGTTGATCCTGAGATTATTACTTTAGTTGAATCTGATCCTTTTTATGGCCTTAAATCTAAAACTATTGTGGCACATCTTACCAAGTTGAATGATATAGCCACCCTATTTAGTCATGATGAGAAGTCTCGCTATTTATATCTTCTTAAGATATTTCCGTTCTCATTAAAGGGTGATGCTAAGACTTGGTATAATTCTCTTGCTCCTGGTTGTGTGCGTAGTCCCCAGGATATGATTTATTAATTCTCTGCTAAATATTTCCCTGCTCATAAGAAACAAGCTGCCTTGCGGGAAATATATAATTTTGTGCAAATTAAAGAAGAGAGTCTCCCACAAGCTTGGGAGAGGCTTCTCCGGTTACTTAATGCTTTGCCTGATCATCCTCTTAAGAAAAATGAAATACTTGATATCTTTTATAATGGACTAACTGATGCTTCCAAGGACTACTTGGATAGTTGGGTTGGTTGTGTTTTCAGGGAAAGAACAGTCGACGAAGCTGAAATACTATTGAATAATATGTTGACTAATGAAAATAATTGGACTCTCCCCGAGCCAGTTCCTGAAGTAACTCCTGAACCAATTGAGCCAACTCCTGAGCCTATTCCTAAACCCACTCCGAAGAAGAGAGGTGTTTTATTTCTCAGTCCTGAAGATATGCAAGAGGCAAAGAAATCAATAAAATAAAAAGGTATTAAAGCTGAAGATGTTAAGAATTTACCACCTATTGAAGAAATACATGGTCTTAATTTACCGCCTGAAGAACCACATGGTCTTGATAACCCGACACAGGTAGTAAAGGTAAATTCTCTCTATAGATATGATAAAGTTGAAATACCCTCTACTAAATTTCATAGCCCATGCTTAGATGAATTTGATGACTTTATGGCTAGACAAGAAAGTTTTAATGCTTATGTTGGTAGAGAGTTAAAGAATAATGCTTTCGAGATAGGACGCGTAGGCGATAATCTGGCTAGAGTTAAAGATGAACTTCACCGTGTTAGCAAATATGCTTCTATGGTTGCTACTCAAGATGAGCAAGTACTCAAAGCTCAAAATGATCTGCTTGAGGAATTAAATAATAAAAATGACTTTGCTGTAAGAGTGGCTACTAGAACTGGTAGAATGACTCAGGAACCTTTGTATCCTGAAGGCCACCCTAAGAGAATCGAGCAAGATTCTCAGAGAAATAATTTAGAGGCACCTAGTTCTTCTAAGAAGAATAAAAAGAAAGACGATAGAACCTTGCATGCTTCTAGTGAACCTACTGTAGACACACTTGAGAATGCCAATGATATTTCTATCTCTGATGCTGAAACACAATCAGGTGATGGACATGAACCTAGTGATAATGTTAATGATAATGTTCATGTTGATGCTCAACCTAGCAAAAACAATGATGTAGAGATTGAACCTGCTGTTGATCTTGATAACCCACAATCAAAGAATCAACGTTATGATAAGAGAGATTTTATTGCTAGGAAGCACGGTAAAGAAAGAGAACCATGGGTTCAGAAACCCATGCCTTTTCCTCCTAAACCATCCAAGTTAGAGGATGATGAGGATTTTGAGCGCTTTGCTGAAATGATTAGACCTATTTTCTTACGTATGCGCTTAACTGATATGCTGAAAGTAAATCCTTATGCTAAGTATATGAAGGATATCATTACAAATAAAAGAAAGATACCGGAAACTGAAATTTTCACCATGCTTGCTAATTACACTTTTAAAGGTGGAATACCAAAGAAACTTGGAGATCCGGGTGTACCAACTATACCATGTTCCATTAAAAGAAATTATGTTAGAACCGCTTTATGTGATCTTGGGGCCGGTGTTAGTGTTATGCCTCTCTCTTTATATCGTAGACTTGAATTGAATAAGTTTACACCTACTGAAATATCTTTGCAAATGGCTGATAAATCAACTTCTATACCTGTCGGTATTTGTGAGGATGTGCCTGTTGTGGTTGCAAATGTCACTATCTTAACGGACTTTGTTATTCTTGATATTTCCGAGGACGATAGTATGTCTATTATCCTGGGTAGACCTTTTCTTAATACTTCAGGGGCTGTTATTGATTGCAACAAAAGCAATGTCACTTTTCATGTTAATGGTAATGAGCATACGGTACACTTTCCGAGGAAACAATCTCAAGTTCATAGCATCAATTCTATTGAAAAAGTTCCAACTATCATTTTTGGAGGTTTTGAATTTCCTCTTCCTACTGTAAAGAAAAAGTATGATATTCTTATTGTTGGGGATTTTCATATCCCCGTTGAGGTAACTTAGTGTTATTCGAAATTTCTCCGGTTCCGTGTTATTCGGAATGAGTTTGTTAACAAGACTTGATCAACCTTGTTAGCGGGTTCATTTTGATGATCACGAGATGGATGAAACTAGAAGGCACAACCTTCTGTACCCTCTTTTTACTTTCTGTTATTTAGAATAAATAAAGCAAAAATAGTATTATCTGTCTATTTTCTGAATTATCCGTGCATTAAAAAATAGTCCGAAAATAAAAGTGCTCCAAATGCCCTGCAAATTTAGTATGATTTTTTCTGGAATATTTGAGGATTTTAGGCACTGAAAACACTGCAGGAGAGGCAAGCGCCAGGCCACAAGAGAGGAGGGCGCCCCCCTGTCTCGTGGGCCCCTGGTGGCTCCCCTCCACTTATGCCAGCTCCCACACACTTCATCTTCTACCCCAAAAAAATCCCCATCCAGCTCGCACGAGTTCTAGCTCGTTTTGCTGCGATTTTCGATCTCTTAGCTCAAAGCTCCATTCGCAAAACTGCTTTGGGAGATGGTTGCTTGGTATGTGACTCCTCCATTGGTCCAATTAGTTTTTGTTCTAGTGCTTTATTCATTGCAAATTGTTGCTGCTTAGGTGACCATGTTCTTGAGCTTGCATGTTAAAATTTTGAGGTCCCAAGCAATTCCAATGCATGATATAGGCTCTAGGCACTTGTAGGAGTAGTTGCTATCAATCTTGTTTAGTTTTATCCACTTTTATTTTGAAGTTACTAAAATTTCAGAAATTTTCAGAAAAAGAAATATGCTTAGAAGAATGTACCAAGGTGGTTCCTCAGCAAAGAAAGGGCCAAGAATTGCTATACGTGAACAAGATGTTAATTTGCCAAGGGACGCAAATGTACGGGCTTGTGAGTGGCCATCCGACGATTTTATGGTCGAAGCAGGCTCCAAGGAGGAATTTGACGCGTATGTGCGTAATGCCGAGCTGGAGGACTTCTTACAAGATAAGTGTCCTAAATATTATCAATTGACCGATTCCTTTGTGCAGAGGTTCGAATATATTTATGCGCGTAATTCTCCTAGTGTCATGTTTGATATTTATGATACATCTTATACCATGGATTTAGAGGATTTCACAACTGCTTGCAAACTCCCTCAGTGGGGTAATATCAATGATCCTCGCAAATCTGAATTTAGAGATTTTCTTGCTAGTATTACTGTGGGAGAATCTAGGGACATAGCACTTTGCTCTCTTTTTTGGTAGATGCATTAACGGTAAGGACGAAGTATGTCACATGTGTGCCCCCGATCTTTGTGTCCTCAAGAGTGCAGTGTTAGGTTTTAATGGTTTTAACTTGGGGGCAATAGTTGCACGTAGGTTGCAGAATAATAGTAGAAGGGGAGATTTCTTTGGAGGAATTTATGCAACCCGTGTGGCTAATTTTCTTAATATAGCTCCACGAGAGGGGGATATGATTATACCTCCTGTTTATTTGGATAAAGAAGCTATGTTTGATCATCATTTTCTTGAGAGGAATGAACAATTCCTCCATTATCGACAAATCTATGACAGACGCAACGTCGTCCCTGTTACTCTTCCTGCTCCCTACCTTTTTGATTATCAGGCAAGAGGAAGATATGTGGTCACCAGGGAAGAAGCAGCTGAATACGAGAGGGGAATGGAGGCAGCTCGCCAACACGCTGCAGCTCAGGAGGCGGTTGCCTCTGCATCTCAGTACAACCCCAGTTTCACTTATGGATATTAGCCAGGCGGTCCTTGATACTAGACCAACTTAGGCTAAAAGCCTAAGCTTGGGGGAGTACGTATTTCTCACCGACTTTACATTCATGTTCACACACTAGTCGTCGGTGCTCATACTCTTTCATTGTATTATCCATGTTAGTTTAAATTTCTTTTTCTAGTTTTCTTCTTGTGTACTCTTTCATTGTATTATCCATGTTAGTTTAAATTTCTTTTTCTAGTTTTCTTCTTGTGTGTTTGATAAACCTTGAGAAAAAAATAGTTAGTTTAAATTCTATGCTTGTAGTAGAATTAAAATGAAAACCCAAAAAGATTTCTAGTTCTTCTTCTTACTTGTTGGGAGCTTTCCCATGTAAATAGTTTTATTTTCTTTTCTTTCCTTTGGGGGTCGAGAAGACCATATTGAAAATGCTTAGTGGCTCTTATATATATGCATGATTGTTTATTTAATTTAGAGCCCATATTACTTGTCTTCTCTCTTGAGTTGAATGCTTGGAGATTCCATCTTAGCGAATGCACATGCACTCTTATTATTATACACATCGTTCGGTTGTGCAAGTGAAAGGCAATAATGACGATATTTGATGGACTTATTGGGATGAGAAAAGCTGGTATGAACTCGACCTCTCTTGTTTTTGTAAATATGATGATTCATCGTTCCTGAGTCAGCTATTGTGAAGTAAACATATTTGCAATGACATATAGAGATTATAGTTGCTTGTGCCATGCTTGATTAGCTATGGGTTATAATGGTTTACCTTGCATGCCAACATGCTATTAGAATGATTATTATGTGGTATGATGGGATGGTATCCTCCTTTGAATATATTAAGTGACTCGACTTGGCACATGTTCACGCATGTAGTTGAATCAAATCAACATAGCCTTCACGATATTTATGTTCATGGTGGATTATATCCTACTCATGCTTGTACTCGGTGTGAATTAATTTTAATGCATGCTTACGACTGTTGTCGCTTCCCAGTGTTTTGCTAGCCTTCACCTGTACTAAGCGAGAATACTGCTTGTGCATCCAAACTCCTTAAACCCCAAAGTTGTTCCATATGAGTCCACTATATCTACCTATATGCGGTATCTACCTGCCGTTCCAAGTAAATTTGTATGTGCCAAACTCCAAACCTTCAAATGAAATTCTGTTTTGTATGCTCGAGCAGCTCATGTTACAACTAGGGCTGCCTATATCTTCCATGCTAGGTGGGTTATTCTCACGAGGAGTGGACTCCGCTCCTCATTCACGAGAAAGGGCCGGTAACCGGGATGCCCAGTCCCATGATCCAAAACGATCAAAGCAAATCAAATTAATTAAACAAAACTCCCCCAGGGCTGTTGTATGTTGGAGGCACTCATTTTTTCGAGCAAGCCATGGATTGATGCCTGTTGGTGGTTGGCGGAGTATAAACCTTTACCGTTCTGTTTGGGAACTGCCTATAATGCATGTAGTATGGAAGATACAACCATCCCATAAATGTTGCGTTGACAGTGAAAGTATGCCGCTCAAAATGTTATTCAATCTCTATTTTAAAATCAAGCTCTGGCACCACTACAAATCCCTGCTTCCCTCTGCGAAGGGCCTATCTATTTACTTTTATGTTGAGTCATCATCCTTCTTATTAAGAAGCACCCGCTGGAGAGCACACTATCATTTGCATTCGTTATTATTGGTTTATATTGGGTATGACTTGACTGGATCTCTTTTACCATGAATTACAATGTTTAGTCAGTCCTTGATCTTTAAAGGTGCTCTGCATTTATGTTTTGCGGTCCCAGAAAGGTCTAGCGGGATACCATTTTGTTATATCATGTTATGATTATTTTGAGAAAGTGTTGTCATCCGAGTTTTATTATTATGGCTCGCTAGCTGATTATGTTATCGATATGAGTAATTGTGAGACCTATGTGTTATTGTGAGTCTGGTTAGTTTATAATATTTGTTGAAACTTGAATGCTGGCTTTTCATGTTACAACAACAAGAGCAAACAGAGTTTGTAAAAGTTTTTCTTTATCACTTTCAGTTTATCAAATGAATTGCTTAAGGACAAGCAAAGGTTTAAGCTTGGGGGAGTTGATACGTCTCCAACGTATCTACTTTTCCAAACACTTTTGCCCTTGTTTTGGACTCTAACTTGCATTATTTGAATGAAACTAACCCGGACTGACGTTGTTTTCAGCAGAACTACCATGATGTTGTTTTATGTGTAGAAAAGAGAAGTTCTCGGAATGTCCTGGAAATCCACGGAGGCACTTTTTGGAATTAATAAGATTTTTTGGCGAAAGAATTAATGCCAGGGCGTGGCCTCCTATCTCATGGGCCCCCTGGACCTCCACCCACGTCAACTCCAACTCCATATATTCACGTCCGGGCAGAAAAAAATCAAGGAGAAAGTTTCATCGCGTTTTACGACACAGAGCCGCCGCCAAGCCCTAATCTCTCTCGGGAGGGCTGATCTGGAGTCTGTTCGGGGCTCCGGAGAGGGGGATTCGTCGCTGTCGTCATCATCAACCATCCTCCATCACCAATTTCATGATGCTCACCGCCGTGCGTGAGTAATTCCATCGTAGGCTTGCTGGACGGTGATGGGTTGGATGAGATTTACCATGTAATCAAGTTAGTTTTGTTAGAGTTTGATCCTTAGTATCCACTATGTTCTGAGATTGATGTTGCTATGACTTTGCTATGCTTAATGCTTGTCACTAGGGCCCGAGTGCCAAGATTTCAGATCTGAACCTATTATGTTTTCATGAATATATGTGTGTTCTTGATCCTATCTTGCAAGTCTATAGTCACCTATTATGTGTTATGATCCGACAACCCCGAAGTGACAATAATCGGGACACTTCTCAGTGATGACCGTAGTTTGAGGAGTTCATGTATTCACTATGTTTTGATGCTTTGGTCTGGTTCTCTATTAAAAGGAGGCCTTAATATCCCTTAGTTTCCACTAGGACCCCGCTGCAACGGGAGGGTAGGACAAAAGATGTCATGCAAGTTCTTTTCCATAAGCACGTGTGACTATTTACGGAATACATGCCTACATTACATTGATGAATTGGAGCTAGTTCTATATCACCCTATGTTATAACTATTGCATGAGGAATCACATCCGGCATAATTATCCATCACTAATCCATTGCCTACGAGCTTTTCACATATTGTTCTTCGCTTATTTACTATTCCGTTGCTACTGTTACAACTACTACAAAAACCCAAAAACATTTACCTTTACTTTTGCTACCGTTACTATTATTATCATACCACTTTTGCTACTAAACACTTTGCTGCAGATACTAAGTTATCCAGGTGTGGTTGAATTGACCACTCAACTGCTAATACTCAAGAATATTCTATCAATAAATTTGGGTTCAATACTTTACCCTCGAAAGCTGTTGCGATCCCCTATACTTGTGGGTTATCACCCCCCCTCCCCTAGTCCAATTTGGACCCCTCATGGGAGGGGGCACACCACCTCCTGGTCTGCTGCCCTCTCTCTTCCCTAAAGCCCACTAAGGCCCAATACTCCCCCGGGGGGTTCCGGTAACCCCTCCGGCACTCCGGTTTTCTCCAAAACTACCCGGAACACTTCCGGTGTCCGAATATAGTCGTCCAATATATTGATCTTTACGTTTCGACCATTTCGAGACTCCTCGTCATGTCCATGATCACATCCGGGACTCCGAACAATCTTCGGTACATCAAAACTCATAAACTCATAATATAATTGTCATCGAAACCTTAAGCGTGCGGACCCTACAGGTTCGAGAACTATGTAGACATGACCAAGACACGTTTCCGGTCAATAGCCAATACCGGAACCTGGATGCTCATATTGGCTCCTACATATTCTACGAAGATCTTTATCGGTCAAACCGCATAACAACATACGTTGTTCCCTTTGTCATCGGTATGTTACTTGCCTGAGATTCGATCGTCGGTATCTCAATACCTAGTTCAATATCGTTACCGGCAAGTCTCTTTACTCGTTATGTAATGCGTCATTCCGTAACTAACTCATTAGCTACATTGCTTGCAAGGCTTATATTGATGTGCATTACCAAGAGGGCCCAGAGATACCTCTCTGACAATCGGAGTGACAAAACCTAATCTCAAAATACGCCAACTCAACATGTACCTTTGGAGACACCTGTAGAGCTCCTTTATAATCACCTAGTTACGTTGTGATGTTTGGTAGCACACAAAGTGTTCCTCTGGTAAACGGGAGTTGCATAATCTCATAGTTGTAGGAACATGTATAAGTCATGAAGAAAGCAATAACAACATACTAAACGATCAAGTGCTAAGCTAACGGAATGGGTCATGTCAATCACATCATTCTCCTAATGATGTGATCCCCTTAAGCAAATGACAACTCATGTCTATGGTTAGGAAACTTAACCATATTTGATTATCGAGCTACTCAAGTAGAGGCATACTAGTGACATTATGTTTGTCTATGTATTCGCACATGTATTATGTTTCCGGTTAATACAATTCTAGCATGAATAATAAACATTTATCATGAAATAAGGAAATAAATAATAACTTTATTATTGCCTCTAGGGCATATTTCCTTCAGTTGGGCCTCCAAGTGCAGAGGTTTATAGGACAGTAGCAAATTTCCCTCAAGTGGATGACCTAAGGTTTATCAATTCGTGGGAGGCGTAGGATGAAGATGGTCTCCCTCAAAAAACCCTGCAACAAAAATAACAAAGAGTCTCTTGTGTCCCCAACACACCCAATACAATGATAAATTGTATAGGTGCACTAGTTCGGCGAAGAGGTGGTGATACAAGTGCAATATGGATGGTAGATATGGGTATTTGTAATCTGAAAATATAAAAACAACAAGGTAGCAAGCGATAAAAGTGAGCGTAAACGGTACTGCAATGCTAGAAAACAAGGCCTAGGGTTCATACTTTCACTAGTGCAAGTTCTCTCGACAATAATAACATAACTAGATCATATAACTATCCCTCAACATGCAACAAAGAGTCACTCCAAAGTCACTAATAACGGAGAGCAAATGAAGAGATTATGTTAGGGTACGAAACCACCTCAAAGTTATCCTTTCTGATCAATCTATTCAAGAGTCCGTAGTAAAATAACATGAAGCTATTCTTTTCGTTCGATCTATCATAGAGTTCGTACTAGAATAACACCTTAAGACACAAATCAAC
Source organism: Triticum aestivum (assembly GCF_018294505.1). Classification (NCBI taxonomy): domain Eukaryota; kingdom Viridiplantae; phylum Streptophyta; class Magnoliopsida; order Poales; family Poaceae; genus Triticum; species Triticum aestivum. The sequence continues at coordinate 38,826,530 of NC_057810.1, forward strand.
CAAAACCCTAATGTCACCTAGATACTCCAATGTCACCTCAAGTATCCGTGGGCATGATTATACGATATGCATCACACAATCTCGTATTCATCTATTCAACCAACACAAAGTACTTCAAAGAGTGCCCCAAAGTTTCTACCGGAGAGTCAAGACGAAAACATGTGCCAACCCCTATGCATAAGTTCATTGAACCCGCAAGTTGATCACCAAAACATACATCAAGTAGATCACGTGAATATCCAATTGTCACCACAGATAAGCACGGCAAGACATACATCAAGTGTTCTCAAATCCTTAAAGACTCAATCCGATAAGATAACTTCAAAGGGAAAACTCAATCCATTAGAAGAGAGTAGAGGGGGAGAAACATCATATGATCCAACTATAATAGCAAAGCTCGCGATACATCAAGATCGTGCGAAGTCAAGAATACGAGAGAGAGAGAGAGAGAGAGAGAGAGAGAGAGATCAAACACATAGCTACTAGTACATACTCTCATCCCCGAGGGTGAGCTACTCCCTCCTCGTCATAGAGAGCGTCGGGATGATGAAGATGGCCATCGGTGATGGATTCCCCCTCCGGCAGGGTGCCGGAACGGGCTCCCGAGAGGTTTTTGATGGCTACAGAGGCTTGCGGCAGCGGAACTCCCGATCTATTGTTGTCCTCGATGTTTTTAGGGTATATGGACATATACAGGCGAAAGAAGTCGGTCAGGGGAGCCACGAGGGGCCCATGAGGGTGGGGGCGCGCCCAGGGGGGTAGGGCGCGCCTCCTTGCCTCGTGGCCACCTCGAAGCTTCCCTGACTTCAACTCCAAGTCTCCTGGATTGCTTCCTTTCAAAGAATAACTCTCCTAAAGGTTTCATTCTGTTTGGTCTCCGTTTGATATTCCTTTTCTTCGAAACACTGAAATAGGCAAAAAAACAACAATATGGGCTGGGCCTCCGGTTAGTAGGTTAGTCCCAAAAATGATATAACAATGTAAAGTAAAGCCCACAAACATCCAAAACGGGTAATATAATAGCATGGAATAATCAAGAATTATAGATACGTTGGAGACGTATCATGGAATTGCTCTGCCAGAGGGCAAAAGTGCTCCTGCTCAAGTCCCTCCTCGAGAAGGCGGCGCTTCTTCCCGAAAGTCCTCTCCTGATTTTTTTCTAGGTCAAAATGACTTATATACCAGAAGATGGCACCAGAGGTGGGCCGAAGAGGGCACAACCCACCAGGGCGCACCTGGGCTCCCTGGCGCGCCCAGGTGGGTTGTGCCCACCTAGTGGGCCCCCTCTAGTAGTTATTTGCTCCAGTAATTCTTATTTATTCCAAAAAAATTCCTCGTTAAGTTTCAGCTCATTTGGAGTTGTGCAGATTAGAACACCCTAGAGCGGCCTCCCTTTCTTGCATGTCACATAATTCTCGCATGCATGTTACATAATTTTCTGTCATCATGTAATAAACCTCTCCACCACCGTGGTTCGTGTGAAGCGTGTCAATTAGGTCATCAAGCTCGCTAGCCTTCCCCAGATTCCATGTCATTTACTACTTTCCCTTTTCAGCTCGTCCATTGTGACCTTTGGACCTCACAAATTGTGAGTTTCTTAGGATTAAAATATTACTTGATTATAATGGATGATTTCTCGCATTTTTCATGGAGTTTCTTTCTTCGTCACAAATCCAATGTTGCCACCTCCCTTGAGAGTTTTTATGCCTATGTGCTCACCCAATTCCATGTTTTCATATGGTGCATACAATGAGATAATAGTGGTGAATTTCTCAACTTCTGCCTCCGCATGTTCTTCTTCGATTGTGGTGTCGCCCTACACCTCTTTTGACCCCATACCCCCCCCCCCCAAAATGGCAAGGCCGTGCATGCTATAAATTCAACCGATGACATTATCTGCACTCTTCTTCTCCAAGCTCACATGCCTCCCTCTTTTGGGTCGAAGCCCTACACACCGCTACCTACCTTCTCAACATGCACCCTTCTCGTGCCATCTACAATAATACCCCGCATTTCATGCTCTACGGCACCTCTCCAAACTATTCTTCCCTTCACACCTTTGGTTGTTTGTGCTACCCAAACCTATACGCTACCACACCCCACATGTTAAGCCCACGATCCGTCCGCCGCGTCCTTCTCAGCACGCCTCTTGAACACAAAGGTTATCAGTGCCTAGATCTCGAAACACACTATGTAATTACCTCCCAACATGTTGTTTTCAATGAAATCTGGTTTCCCTTTGCATCCACCTTGCCGAGCCACACCGGCGCATGAGATAATGCTACCCCAGATGTAGAAAATCCGTCACAATCCACCTCAGATCATGCACCCCACCTGCTCCCACATGTCCCACCTCAGGATCCCGCGTGCCTACGGATTCCTTAGACCGGGCCCACCTGCCATTGCCGTCACGACCCCCACGCTCAATGCACATGCAATACCTATGCCCGCTGGCCCTGGTCCCACACCCACTACCACCACCCCACACGTCAGAATCTTCCTCGCTTGTCGCGCCCTACTCACCCACTACCACTCTCCGCATGCATGCAACGCCCACTCCAGCCTGTTCACCACCTACGTCGCCCATTCCCCGACGAGCCGTGCTTGTTACACCACCTAAAAACCTACATAACATGGCGTACCCGAGCAAAACCCGGGTTTCTTCAACCCCACAAGCTCATGGACATAGCTACCTCTCCCGGATCTATTTATCCCATACCAGCCAGCTATAATCCACCCTGAAGGACCCTAACTCGTACAATGCCATGCTTGAGGAGTATAATGCTTTAGTGCAAAACAAAATCTGGTCTTTGGTTACTTGACCTGCAGGTGTCAACTTGGTGTCTAGGAAATGGATATTTCACCATAAACTGCATACAGACGGCTCCCTCGCTTGGCACGTAGCCCGTTGGGTGCTACGTGGCTTTACCCAGTAGCCATGGGTGGACTATAGCGAGACTTTCGGTCCAATGGTGAGGTCGACCACTATCCACATCATCTTAAGTGTCCCAGCAACAACTGGGCCATCAATCAACTTGATTAAAGAATGTGTTCCTCAATGAAACTCTCGACGAGATCGTCTACAACCAGTAGCCGACCGGTTTCATCAATAGTGCATGCCCCACGGCTGTGTGCAAACTCCACAAGTCCATGTATGGGCTTAATAAGGCGCCTCTTGCATGGTTTGTGTGGTTCACCTCCTTCCTCATCACTTTGGGGTTTCTGGCTTCACAGAGTGACTCATCCTTGTTCATCATCCGGCATGGCTTGGTGGTGGCTTCCTACTTTTGTAGGAAGACGACATCATACTCACAACTAGCTCCACCACCCTGCTCGCCTCTATCACCAGCTTGCTCACCATCAAGCTCTCCATGAGAAACCTCGGGGCCCTCCACCATTTCCTTGGCATAAACATCCAGTGTAGTGCTTGCGGTGTCTTTCTCTCCTAGCATAGTATGCTCTCGAGATCCTGGATCGTGCTTCCATGCTCAACTGCAAGCCTATCACTACACCCGTCGACACAAAAGCCAAAATCTTCGCCCATGCTGGTGATCCTGCTCTCGAGTCTTCCCTCTTCTGCAACCTTGCTGGAGCGCTGCAATATCTTACCCTTACGTGCCCTGACATAGCATATGCCATCCAGCGGGTTTGTCTGGTAATGCACTCATCGCGCAATCCTCATGTCACCTTACTTAAGCGCATCTTTCACTCATCTAGGGAACTAAGCACATCGAGCTGCTTCTTCTGCCTTCGTCATCGCCCCAACTGATGGCGTACACCAAAGCCGACTGAGCCGAGTGCCCCGACACCCACTACTTAACGTCAGGATACTGCATGTACCTTGGCAACAATCTCATCTTCTGGGCTTCTAAGCGGCAAGTTATGGTGTCCAGGTCTAGTGTGGAGGCGGAGTACCAAACTATGGCCAACGCCCTCGCCAAATCGTGTTGGCTGCGACAGCTTCTGCGAAGGTTGGGCATCCGTCCACACATGCCACGATCGTCAAATGCGACAACATCTCAGCTACATACCTCTCCTCCAACCCCGTCTAACATCAGTGCACAAAGCATGTGGAGATCAATTTCCATTTTGTACATGATCGTGTGGCCTTTGGAGATGCATGCGTCCTTCATGTTCCCTCTACGTCGTAGTTCACTGACGTGTTCACAAAAGGGTTCCCAACCAGCGTCTCCGTCGAGTTCCGGTCTAGCCTCAACATTGTCGAGGACCCCGTTTCCGCTGTGGGGGTTGTTGAAAAATGGCTACTACCGCACCTATGTGACCGAGTCTCATGCACCAACCTCGCGCTCTCCACCACACATACTTGAAAATTGTTGGCTTGATTTAGATTTAGCAGGAAGCAACGAAAGAACAACATGGGAAGATCCCAAGGTCAAAGAAAAATAAAAAGGCAACAACAGTGCTATTCGCTGCAGATCAACACTTTCATGGTGGATCGCCATCCACTCGCGACAACACAATGCAGCTCCGACTTCGATGGAGAAACGAAGAAGAACTAGGCAAGTTGACGCCACAGAAGATCATCAAACGAACCACCGGTTGCCTGTCATTTGTACGCCACCTCACCCCGCCACCACGGCTTTGACTTCACAATAAGAAACAACTGAGGTAATCTCATGGGCACGCCGAAGAAGAGCCGACTACCCAACCAATGACATGTCTCCGGTGCCAATAACCCAGTCATTGTTGCCACAGGAGCTTAACCGCCCACACAGTCTGATAGACACCCTTCCGTGAGCCGCCGCCCACCACCGTCACGAGCCACAGGACCCTCTAGCCGGATCCACCTCCAAGAAGATGCTCCTAAGAGGGAAAGCAGTGTCGACCACATCTACTAGCATCGCCGTCGTTCGATCAGAAAGACTGGATCTAGGGTTTCCCTCGAAGAAAGCCAGGAAGGGAGGTGAGAACTGCAACGTTGATGCCTACAACAAGGAAACAACGTTGTGAGGTGCCGCCATCAACGACTCAGCCGCAACCGGAGTACGACTTTCGCCGGCACCCAAACCCAAAACTCGTCCAACCCACCAGTTCACACCTCCCCGACAAGCAGGCTCAGCACCACACCTCAGTCCTACGCCACACGCAGCAAGGACCCACCCACCGCAGACCCCCAGAAACCCAGGTCGGGTCCCGAGGCCTGCAGGTCTCACACATCCGGTGGACCAAAGCCACCGTCGATACCTCCAAGCTCGCACTGGATGCATCAACAAAAAATGGCCGGATTCCTGCTAGGCTGCCCATAGAAGCCACCAGAGACTTGAGGCAGCCACCCAGCAGATCCGAGCTAGGGGCACCGACCGCACTCCTCCCGCGACAAGGACGCCGCAGATCCGTGCTGGGAGTGATGCTTGGGCACCCCGTGCACTCGCCTCCCCAGATCTGACAACCCTTACGATGTCGACCACCACGCCAATCCTCGTGCGCCGCCTCCTGCCCGCCACGCCACCCGAACAACACTCTGCAGCCGAGCGGTCCACACCACCCGAACCACACAGGAGGGGAGACAACGAGAGGCCGGCCGCC